>NW_008671769.1:1594-12985 GCF_000695815.1 Acanthisitta chloris | reverse complement strand
AGAGCAGGTTGCTCAAGGCTTTATCCTTGTCCTTGGGACTCTGTGCCACCTTCCTACAAAATACAGAGACATTTAGCAGCCGTTGCTAAATCCAACCCCCAAATTAAGGCTGAATTTTGTTGTGGTCTTGCCATGGCCATCCCTGCAGTCCCCCAAACCCTTGGAGCACCAGGAGCTGCTCTCCACCTGCTTCCTGCTGCTTTTTATCACTGATGTGCGAGTGGTTTCTGCATCCAAATTGCACATTACTGCGGGTGGTTGAACAAGCTGATATCGATCTGCTTTGTGCATCCCAAATTCTATGTGCTGGACTGCCAAGGCAGATCCAGGCAGGAAAATTAGGAGATTTAGTTAGTTAAATGTTCAGCAGTGATGTCTGGGCACGTTGGTTGATCATCTGAGGGGTTGTATGAGGAGAGAAAAATGTATCCCCACAAAAACCTCTTTGGCATAACCAAGGGGTAAAGGCAGGACTGTTCCTTGGGAATTTTTGGTGTGAAAGACTGCTGGACTGCCAAGGCAGATCCAGGCAGGAAAATTAGGAGATTTAGTTAGTTAAATGTTCAGCAGTGATGTCTGGGCACGTTGGTTGATCATCTGAGGGGTTGTATGAGGAGAGAAAAATGTATCCCCACAAAAACCTCTTTGGCATAACCAAGGGGTAAAGGCAGGACTGTTCCTTGGGAATTTTTGGTGTGAAAGACACTGAAGGGAGGGAAGCTGAGCTGCAGAGGGACTCTTGGTTAAGAACTGCAGGGACAGGAAAAGGAGGAATGGGGAGAAATTGAAAGAGGGAGATTTAGGTAAGGTGTTAGGCAGAGGTTTTCCCTATGAGGGTGGTGAGACACTGTCCCAGGTTGCCCAGGGAGGCTGTGGCTGCCCCAACCCTGGCAGTGTTCACAGCCAGGTTGGCTAAAGCCTTGAGCAACCTGCTCTGGTGGGAGTTGGGGCTGGATGAGCTCTGAGCTCCATTCCAACCCCTTCACAGACCATGCTAAAACTCAAATCGAGGGTTTTCTTGTTAAAATACATATTTGAAAGTATTTTGGAGCTCAAGTCTCCATGGGATGCTCCACACAAATGACTTTTAAAGCAGCTGTCCCTGATGAACCACATCCAAAGGGATCCATGCATGGAAAGGGTCACCCAACCCACTAGGCCAACACTGGGCAGAGCTGTAAACCCACTTTCCCCAGATAAAACCTAAGCTAATGACATTATAATTATAAGTTAATTAAAGCAGAAGAGATCAAAGACACTTTAGACAGATTAATGATACAGTGAGCACCAGAAATTTCCTCTGGTTTATGCATCAACCAGTGCCTTTTTCCATGCTTTTGTGAATGCTGGGCAGCTCTTTCATTCCCCCTTCATCCCCCCCCTTTTTTTCCTTGCCTCTCTTGATGGATGAAGGATTTGAAGTCCTAACAGCTGCAGGGATTTGTGTGGGGAAGAGAAGAGACATTCAAAGGATTATCAAGTGCAAAAAAATCAACTCACTTCCCAAAAAACCCACTGAAAACTGAGAGGGTTGGAGGAGTCTCAGGCACACGTGGAGAGATGTGTGTATATCTCTCTGGATATATTTAGCTTTATAGCCATTTAGTTATATATAGATATTTAGCTCTGTATTTTATATCTATTTATATAGATAATATATATTTTTATAGATTTTACATCTAGCTGCATATAAATAGAGAAGTGGCAAAAGCAGAACAGAGAGGAAAAGCTCAGGGATAAATCAGCATCCTACAAATCAGGGGAGAAATAGGGGAAATTTGGGTTTAGGGGGGAAATAAGGTGAGTTTAGGGATGCTGAGTGCAGCAGCATGGGAAAAAAACAGGGCATTTTCCAGCTTGTAGCTCCTCACTCCTTGTTTTCGCTCTCTTGGTGGAAGATGATGTTTTTTTCCTGCTTTTTCTCCCCATGGGATGCTCCTCTTGGAGCTGAGGTGATGTGTGTACCCAGGGGGCTCTGGGGATGTGTCAGGGGGTGTTTCTCTAACATCTCGTTTCTCTCTGCCATTGCCTCTGAGGATGTGTTTCCACAGAGAAAAATGAACTCAAGCCCAGCTATAAAAAAAAAATAAAAAAAAAAAATCACTATAAACACCCCCAAGTCATCAGGGAAATCAAGAATTTCTCATGAAGGAGGAAAACTCAGGCAAAGAAGAGGTGGAAAAATGCTTCACTTCACCCCAAAATGCCTCAGAGGAGGAAAAAGAGCAGCAAAAAACCTTCTAGGAGTATTCCTACCCTTGATCCCAAAGGACATCCCTCCAGGTTGGGATGAGCAAGTGGTGGAGGAAGTCAGCTTTGGGAATTGCCATCTCCAACCCTCAGAGCAAGGCCTGAGCAGACAGCACAGCCCTGAGGTTGTGTCTTTCACTGAGGTCATTTCAAAGCAGCAAATGGCATTTACATCCAATTTTATCCAAAAACCCACTCGGATGTGACAGGCAAATTGACTTCCTGGGAATTCCTTCCTCTTCAGTGTGAGCAGATTAAGTCCTAGTGCTCCTGTAATAACTCCTCAAATCCAGTTACAGATTTCAGCTCATCTACACATTCCCTTTCCTCAAAATAAACCAAAATCCATAACCCACAACTTCTCACCCACTGGAAATCTCCCAGATGGAATTCCATCCTGAGGGTGTTGCTGATCCAGAGGCCTGGGGGTTCCAACATGACCACACACGTGATCAGTGTTGGCATAAATCACTGCAATCCCTTCATTTTCCCCCAAATATTGTGAGCAGATTCCATGGCACCTCCACACACACACATCCATCACAGCTCCACAATCAGGACAGCTGATTGACAGCTTGGGATAAAGAAGTAAACAGATAGTGCAGATAGTGCTTTTCCCTCGGGAAGTGGGATTTGATGGAAGGGAACGAAGAACTCAGTGGGTTTAAGGCATAGAAACAGGGAATTGGGATATTCAGTGCAATCCTCCTCCCAAAGCTGCTCTGCATCCATTTCTATCCCAAAACCAGAGAGGTTTTGGCAATGGAATGAGGGACAATTCTCTCCCTGGGGATGGAAAACCTTCTGAGCTGCTCCTCTGCAAGAAGATTTCCATTACTGCATCCAACTATCAACTGGAAACTTCTCAGAGGTGTTCTAGGGGATTGAAATATGGGATTTAGAGGTGCAAAATGTTCCTTCACCTTCAAACTTTAAGGCATCATAGGATCATAGAATTGTTGAGGTGGGAAAAAACCATCAAGGTCATTGAGTCCATTAACCCAACACTGATGTGGTCACCACTAACCACATCCCCAAGCACCACATCCCCAGGTTTCTGAACACTTCCAGGGATGGTGATTCCACCATTGCCCTGGGTAGACCATTCCAATGTCTGACCACCCTTTCCATGAAAGACTTTTCCCTCATATTCAATCTAAACCTCACCAGGTACAACTTTAGGTCATTGCCTCTTGTTCCATCACTTTTTACCTGGGAGAAGAACCAAACTCCTATAGATGCATCATCTATAGGCAGCTGGTGGCACTGGACAGGCTCCAAGGGATGGGGAGAAGCATCATCCCAACATTTCCTCAACACCAAGCTCTGTCTCCCCATTTGTAACCCCTAGAAACCATTAGCAGGAGGAAAACTACCCAAAACCCTTATAGTTATCCACTGCTGGGCCACAAAACATCTGGAAAAACCCAGTAAAACCAACAAGTGCAGGTATTTTATGGTTACAAACACTTTGCATGGAGACATCACATGAACACAACACACCAACATCATTCCAGAGGAACATCAGCTGCTGATGGTTCTTTGTAGGTTGGACTTGATGATCTCAGAGGTCTTTTCCAACCTTAATGATTCTGTGGTGCACCAGCTCCAGCCCAAGGTCCAGAACTGGAGCTTGATGAAGCCATGGGGATGAGTACAGCATGTCTTTGCTCTATAATTGCAGTGTAGCTGCTTTGGAAACTAGGAATAAAAAGCAAAATTCCCAGATCTTGATGGTCCACTATTTCCAGCAATGAGCTGTGGAACCTTCCAGCAAACCAATCACCTTCACAAGGATATTAAACGTCATTTTTTGAAGGCCAGAGCCTGCCAGAGCAGGTTTGGGATTTAGATTTTTCCACCTGTCCAAATGTGGGAATTAAATACCTTGTATTCACTATATGGATAATTCTCACATCAGAGAGGTGAGACATTGTGGTCCTCAGTGCTCAGCACCCTCCTCTCCACCTGGGTGATGTTGGCATGATGGAGCTTTCCTTAAATCCCAACAAGAAGCCAATCCCGAAGGAAAATGAGCCTCCAAACCCATATTTTGTTGCAGCCCATCCTCAAAGTTCAACCTCACAGGTACCACAGGGGTTTTCCTCACCTGGGAGCTTGGAGCTGACATCTCCCCAGTGTGGAAAAGCTGGAGAACAACAGATCCTCCCCAAGACAAAAGCAAAGAAACTCAGGAATTAGCAGCTGTCATGCAGATCATATTTGATGTTTTGTGTTCAGATAAACACAGATCTTGGCTCCCTGCCGAGCTTGGTGAGAGCTTTTATCTCCCAAGACACACCAGGGACCGGGTGAACTTTAAAATAAAGGATCATTTCCACCTCTCCTGCCACCTCCCTCCTCCAGCCACAGCTCCTGCTTGGTTCTTTCTTTGTAGCAAGTTCATTGCTTAAAAATACCATTTTTTCCAGCTCTTTTTTTTTTTCCCCCTTCCTCCTCCCTCTCCCCCCTCAATTCCTCATGCTAATTTATGGAAATCAAATGGCGCCTGTTCCCAGCCAGGGATAATAAAGGAGAGGTATTAAAAAAGGGAGGAAACACGGCAAAGGGGGATGTAAATACTAATTGTTCATAAGAAGGAGGAGGTTTATTTTCTTGTTAAGGAGAAGGTTATGTTTAATTAAATCTGATTCTTCGCTGCTCTTAAACGAGCTCTCAGACTCCGTGATTGGGTGGGGGGATGATACTCCAATATTCCCTCCTTCCCAGGGATCGTGGTTTCAAGGGAAAAGGAGGAACACCGGCTCGTTGCAATCACACCAGCGCCTGGCTGAGCATCCACATGTGAAAGAGGCCAAACTGGGTGCAAATTCCTGGAAAACACATCTTTTGCTGGGAAATTCAAGCATCATCCACATTTAAGCATCCTATTTCCCTAACAGGATGCAAACATGCCCAAGGACCTCTTGGAAAGGAGCAGAGAGCCAAATCCAGGCAGGAATTGAAGGAAAAGCTCCTTTGCCAGCAGATTTGGAGAGCTGCAGCCCATGGGAAGCTGGAGATGCTCCGGAGAGCTCCGTTTACACGTCTCAATTGCCGCAGCCCCAGCGGAGACTCCGGTCCCTGTTCCTCCCCTCTCATCCTCCTCGAGTCCAGGCTTTGGGAGGGTTTTCTACCTTTCATTCTCTTCCAGGTAATTAACTGCAGGCCACTCGGTACTCAGAGCCGTTCCCACCCCCTCTGATAACATCTCGGATCGTTCAATCCTCATTGCTCCAATAATCCAGATCTAATTTGCCTGGAGCTCAGCGCCGACTCTTTCGGCACTTCATTAGAGAGCGTGAGCAGCATTTCATTACCGCAGCCCCCTCCGCATTCCCAGCAAATTTCCCTTTGGAAAAAAACCCAGAGTCAAAGCCGAATTTGTAATCCAGGTGATCCATAGGGATTTTGTCAAATCCCCAAACTGATTTATGGTTGGGGGGGAAAGTTTCTGCTATCCAGATCGGGATTTATCCTTTGTGATTCCCCAGTTCCAACTCATTTTAGCTTGTCCTGATGGATCCCCAAATTCACATGTTTTCATCAGGGTAATTTTTCCTTCTTGGAGCTTTATATATTCATCCCGACCCAGCAATTATTCCTGGAAATACATATTCCTACAGGCCAAAGAATTCCATTTAGAATCCAAGTGCAGCTATTTCCCCCCCACACCCCACCAATCCATTTGCCCCTAACTCTCATGCACCAAAAAAAGGCTGAAAAATATCATGACAAACATTTTCCTTCAGGAAAAGCTCAACTTTAGAGTTTTTTTCATGAGTGGAAAACAAGGCAGTTATATGGATGAGGGGAATCTTCAGGGAGGAGCTGCCTGGATTTGGGAGTATCAGGGAGGATAGAAAGTCAAGTCAATTCTATTTATGAATTGATGATTATGAGGGTTTGGGGAGAAAATTAGGATGAGTTGTGCTGCGTATAATCAAATTAAAGACTATCCCCCACGTGTCTTTGATGCAGCTGATTAAGGACTGACAAAAGGGTTGGATGAGATAAACCCTGGATCGGGATGAGATCCCCCTTGGATCTTCTAGCATCTCCTCTCTGCAGGCAAAGGGACAGACGAGGCAAGGAGAAAGGAAGACGTAGAGATAGGAGGGAGGGGGGAGAGAGCACGAGCTCAGGCTGGAGTTATTTATAGGAGTTGGTTTGTGCGGGAGGAGAGAGAGAGAGAGAGAGAGATGCCAAAAAGAGATGGTAAAAATAATCCCGGAGACAGGTGCCACTGCCTTGGGGAGGAGCCTGCTGCCAGCGACTGCCTGGGGGAAGTGCAAGGTAAGGCAAAAAGAGAGAGGAAAAAAAGACAGAAACTAATCAAATTAAGAGTTATTTGCATTTCTCGGCGTCATCTCTCACCTGTGTGCAGATAAAGTCTGTCCTCTGCGAAGCCATGGTGAGGCTGGACTTGAAGGACTTTGCTTCTCGCTGGAAAAATTGGGGTGTGCTGGTGCATCTGGGTTGGGGTTTTTGGGAGCTAAGAGCTCCCCAAAGAGGCTCTGCAGGGGATTAGACACAGGGCACTACTGCCAACAGATTCCCAAGGGAATGGGAGTGAAAATTACCTCCTAGATCTGACTATGATTCCTATCCACTTCATCCACTTCAAAACTTGAGTCCTCAAACCATTTTCCAGCCAACCTTCTGCCCCAAATTGTATTATTCGTTAAAACAACTTAATTAACTCTTCTCCTCACCTTGAGGGCAAAACAACCAGCAAAACCCACAAATTATTTTAAGGCAAAGACCCATTTTGCCCTCAGGAGCCTTCCTGGAGCTATTTGTGCTGCAGCTTTGATGTGGGGAAGGAACAATCCCAGACCCACTCAGTCCTTCTCCATCCTCACATTGCATGGGTGCAGCTGGCACTGAGATGCCTCTTGATTTTATAGATGTATATATAATCTAGAAATGTATAAAAGCATAGAAATAAAACTGGGAAAAGGCCCTAGGAAGGGAGGAGGACATTAATCACATCCCACAGGGCTGGGGGAGGCGCTGCAATGGGATAATCAAGGCGAGCGCTAGCAGCGAAGTGGCATCTCGACGTCTTGTTATTCCTTCCCCGACCTCCTCCCCTCCCTCCTCTTCCCTTTTTTTTTTTTCTCTCTACCCTGCACAAATCCATCTCCTCAGCCTCTTTTCAGGGAAGCTTTCATCAGCTTGTCACCCAGTGACAACAAGTTGGGCTGTGAGTGATATTCAAAAAACATCATGGGGGGGAAAAGTCAAAAAACAAAAGAGGGAAAAGGATATCATAATATTTTAAACCAATCCCAAACTTGATTTTCTAGTGCAATAACATGAAATCTGGGAATAAAGTGGCAGCATTTTGGGCTGGAAGAGGTGACAGTGGCTGCTTACACTTGAGTGAGCAAAGGCAAGAGGAATCATGAATTGGTTAGGTTGGAAAAGACCTCCAAGATCAAGTCCAGCACTGCTGCATTCACCACAGTCCCTGAGTGCCACATCCACACGGTGTGTGGACACTTCCAGGGCAGAGAATTCCACCACTTCCCTGGAAAAAGAGGCAGAAGAAGGAGAAGGAAGCAAGAAGATGGGACAAGCCTTGCTGCAAATGTGCAGGACACAACAGGCTCAGATGCATAACAAAGAAAAGCCAAGTTGGGCTCTAGCACGTGCTGGGATGGATTTAATTTTATTTGCAAAGGAGGAAAAAAACCCTCACCACTTTGCTTTTCTTGCTTTTATTTGCCTTTCCCTGTTTTGCCTTGGCCTGTGGAATGCAGATGGATGAGGCCAGGAGGGATCTCCACAGCTCTGGCTGCACAGTCCCAGTCTCTGCTGACAAGGGGAGGACAAATGAGAGCGTTTAGGCAGTAATTAGGCAGTAATGACCTACTTGGAGGTCTCTACCGTGCAGGAAATAACCTGAGCAGGAGTCGGCAGAGAGGAGCTTGAGTGTACTCAGCAATTTGTCAGGTTATTGCCAGCTCGACGGGAACCGACAGCAGTCGTTAACCCCATTATGGACTTGTTCCTCTCACACATACCCACTTGGAAATAAAAAGCCTCTTTTTCCCCCTCACTTTTTCCAAACTGGGAGCTGCTGGGCTCCTACAGCCTCTTAAAGCAAAGCCAAGAAGCATCTCCACAGGTGTTTGAGGGTGCAGAGATGCCTTTGAAGAGCCAACATGCCAAAAAAAAAAAAAAAAAGAAGAAGAAAAAGGGGGGTTAGCCCCAAATTTTCAGCTCTTGGATGCTTTTCTTCCTGCCTGGTGAATGCACCCACCCCCCTAACAGAGCCTTTTGCAATATTTAAACATCTTCCCAGCACTATATATAGAATATATTTATAGACTGAAGGAATTGATTGTACTTTGGGGGGAAAAAAACCACATCTTTGTCCAAGTTTCATATTTATATACTGCCAAGCTCATGCAATTTAAATGAGGGCTTTGGCACACTGGCTGAGCTGGAGGGAAGCTGCAGGATGTCTCCTCCTCAAATCCCTCTCTGCCAGGTACAGAACACACCTGGCTCCAAGAAAATCCCAAATCCAACTGGATATGTTCAATAGAGCCTGGATGCTGGTGAGGGCATTGGATGGGATCCCACTCTCCTGTGAAGGAGCTGGAAATAACATGAGCCATCCTGTGGGAGTCTGAGAGTATTCCTGGGGTGGTTTTTTTGGCAGGGAAGGCTGCAGAGACAAACCCCCATGCTGTGACAGAAGCAAATGTTTCCAAGCCTGGCACCAACAGAGTTTGGTTTGTGCTTTGAATCCAAGCTCAAGATTTTCTTTCCTTCCTTCCAGTTGACTTACTCCTCACAAGTGCCAGAGAGAAACAGGCAGTTTGCAAGCAGGAAGAGGAGAGAGAACCTTTCATGAGGTTATTTTTTTGGCCATCCTGGTACCCAACTGAAGGGAAACCCAAGGTTGGCTTCACCTTCACCACCCAAGATGCCTTCTTGATAGTGACATCTTGGCCATGACCTTCACACTCAGGAGTCAGCCAGGGAGAAGGAGAGGTATGAGGAAGAAGTGGAACAAAATTGGATATTAATTCAAGATAACAACACCCTAAAGGCACTGATTTCTCTGTGCTGAACCTTGTGGGAAGGTGAACAACCTGCTCTGGCAACAATATCTTCACTACAGGTACCTCAACCCAAAAGATGGAACTGTTGGAGCAAGTCCAGAGGAGGACACAAAGTTGATAAGAGGGTTAGAGCATCTCCCCTATGAGGACAGGCTGAGGGAGCTGGGCCTGTTCAGCCTGGAGAAGAGAAGGTTGTGTGGAGACCTCAGAGCAACCTGCCAGGAGCTGAAGGGGCCCCAGGGAAGCTGCAGAGGGATCTGTGTTAGGAACTGCAGGGACAGGACAAGGACCAATGGGGAGAAATTGAAAGAGGGAAATTTAAGTTAAATCTTAGGCAGAAGTTTTCCCTGTGAGGGTGATGAGACACTGTCCCAGGCTGCCCAGGGAGGCTGTGGCTGCCCCAACCCTGGCAGTGTTCACAGCCAGGTTGGCTAAAGCCTTGAGCAACCTGCTCTGGTGGGAGGTGTCCCTGCCCAGGGCAGGGGTTGGGGCTGGATCATCTCTAAGCTCCATTCCAACCCCTCAAATTCTATGATTCAATGTGCATCCTTCCTTCAAAGCTCCAGGGATCAGGTCCTTGCTGGGATTTAACAGAGTGAGGCCGTCAGAGCTGATCACAACTCAGCACATCCCTAATTACCACTCCCTCCCCGTTCCCTCTCCGGGGTGGGATCATCTTCGTGATGCTCCAGCGCAACCTTAACGCGCTGTGACTTACACGACATCCTCACTGCTCTGCCCCACACCCAGGGATCCACGCAACTGATCCAGTCCTCAACCTGTCACCATGCCTTAAAATCAACCGGGGGCAGCACAGGCAGCCTGAGAACCGCCTGAATAATTCATGGGGGAGATGCACACAGAGATGTGATGTTGCCGCAGCGAGCGCTGGGATCGGTGGGGCTGGAGGAGAAAGGGGAAAGGCACTCGGCAAATAGATCAGCTGCCAAAGAAAGGAAAGAAGGGAAAGGGTAAATAATGCTAAGTAAGTTCATTGATATAATAATAAAGCTGGTTTGAGTGTGGGAAAGTATTTGGTTTGGATCACAGAGGTGTATCCTTCTGCTTGGGCATGATGCTCCAGAATGTGCAAAGCTTTTGTTCCCACAAGAAGCACAGTCTTATTTTTGTAGGGTGAGGAGCAGCACAAGGTGGTTTGCCAATTAGCACCCCAACAAACCCCAAACAAGAGCTGCTGCAGAGAGGAGAGACCCAGTGCATGACAGGGCAGGACACACACATCACAGCTCTTGGGATTATGAATTCCACATTGTCACCTGAAGCATAGAATCAGAGAATCATCCAGAAAAGATCTCATCTCTAAGATCACCAAGTCCAACCATTAATCTGTCACTGCTTGAACCCCTAAACCAGATCCTTCAGCACCAGATCCAGACACCTCTTTAACACTTCCAGGGATGGTGACTCCACCACCTCCCTGGGCAATTCCAATGCCTTAACACCCTAAGAGGGAAAACATTTCTCCTACCATCTCCTCTGACTCTGCCCTGTCTCAGTTCATGGCCATTCCCTCTAGTCCTCTCCCTGCAGCCATGGGAAGAGGGTGAGGAGTTGCCCCTGAGCCAGCAGGTAAACTCACAATGGCATTAAAACACCTGGAGGGGTGTTGGGTTTGCATCAGGAAGAGGCACAGCAGCTCCCAGGAGTGTTTCTGCTCATTCCCCGTTTCAATTTCCTCCCATCACCGGCTCTGCTTTCTAAAGCAAATCATTTGCAACTACAAAGCTGCTCCATTTTGACAATTTCAGAACATAAAACCCTATTGCAATCACTCCGAAACGTCTTCAAAGCAGCTGAGCTGTCAGTCAATCACCTTCCCTCCCTCCACACAGGCACTCCACAGCAAAAAGCTTCAGCCAAAATCACCGGCAAAATTTAAGCTCTTCTTCTGTCTCCCAAATCAAAAGAGCTTTTATGAGAACTGAACCACTTAGGAGTCGATATCTGAGGAGGTTTATCTCAGGGGATCATTTGGCTCTGTAGCCAAACTTCTCTTTGTGATCATAAGAACTAGAAAAACATCCTATGGCTTAAAAAT
>NW_008671769.1:0-1580 GCF_000695815.1 Acanthisitta chloris | reverse complement strand
CCTGCTGACCATGTGCCATGACCTCCAAGTCTCTCTCCTCCTGGCTTGGAATGGAGAACATTGGACAACAGAGGACCTTGGGTGGTTGGAATGGAGAATAACAGGTAACTGAGGACCTTGGATGGTTGGAATGGAAAATAACAGGTAACTGAGGACCTTGGGTGGTTGGAATGGAGACCATCAGGCAACTGAGGACCTTGGGTGGTTGGAATGGAGACCATCAGGCAACTGAGGACCTTGGGTGGTTGGAATGGAGACCACCAGACAACAGAGGACCTTGGGTGCTTGGAAAGGAGAATAACAGGTAACTGAGGACCTTGGGTGGTTGGAATGGGAAGCATCAGGCAACAGAGGGCCATGGGCAAGGGGAGGAGCAGGCACACAGGTGTAAAAGAGGCTGTGAGCAAAGCTAGTCACAATCTCTTTAATCTCCTCTTTTTTTTTATGTCTGAAAAATGATGTTAAGCTCAAATTTGCACAGAATTGGGAACCCTCCACGCTTGTAATTACTTACTTTAATGTGCTGTTTGACAGCTCTCGTGATTACTGTGGTTTTAAGGCTCGCGGCGGCTCAGCAGTGCACGAGCAGCTCAGGGAAGAGAAATGCCAATTTCTCCCCCTTGTGATTGCACAGAAAACCTTGGGAATTCAACCAAAACATGCCCAAGCTGGAAGATAAACAGGGAGACCCTCCACACGCTGTGATTCCTCCTCGTTATCTCTGAGCACAGTTAATTCCTACCAAGCATCGCTAAACCGTTTAGGGTGTGAAACGGCACATCCAGAGGGACTGGTTAGCTCCTTCCCCTCTAACCAGATTAGGGAAAGCAGCTCTTTGCCATGCCAGTAATCCTGGCTGGTGGTCACCAGGGCCAGTACCTCCTGTGCACCACCCTGTCCAAACCACTCAGGTTTGGAAAGGGATATTTCAAGTTAAGGACAAAAATCATTCCCAGCTCTGAGCATCGAAGACAAGAGGTTTGGGGCACCCAAACCCCTTCCTGAGCACCTCCAGACCTCAATTTCTCCATCCAGATGGACAGAATCACAGAATGGGTCAGGTTGGAAGGGACCACAACGGGTCATCTGATCCCACCTCCCTGCTCAAGCAGGGCCAGCCCAGAGCACATGGCTCAGGATTGTGTCCAGATGGTTCTGGAACACCTCCAGTGAGGGAGAATCCACGACCTCTCTGGCCAAGACATTCTGTACATCACTTGGGTTTAACCCCTCCAAAACTTTGAAGTCCATATTCCTTTTACAGAGTACCAGGAAAAGCACCTTGGGGCATCCAGTGAGGTGGAACACTGTGGAAATGCCCATCTTTTCCCAAAAATTATGATCACAGACTCACTGACTATATATAGTTGGGACTCACAAGGATCATCCAGTCCAACTTTTGGCCCTGCACAGACACCCCAGCAATCCCCCCTGTGCCTGAGAGCATTGGCCAAACACTCCTGGAGCTCTGTCAGCCTTGGGACTGTGACCACTGCCCTGGGGAGCTGTTCAGTGCCCAAACACCTCTGGGGGCAGAACTTTTGCCTAATCACCATAGACTCAATCGGGTTGGAAAAGAC
>NW_008671768.1:43825-61153 GCF_000695815.1 Acanthisitta chloris | reverse complement strand
GCTTGTCACATCGGTGGCACTACTCTCCATGCCTTTGCAGGTAATTGCCTGCCAGACAGTGGAGGACCGGGACCTCTCACTCCCTTCCCAAAGAGTTAGAAGCTTCCCAAAACGTTACTCTCTTCTCCCCTGCCAGGGATTGGCTCTGGGAAAGCACCGCTGGAACAGTGCATTCAGCTGGCAGAGCGGCCTGGGGTGCGGCAGCACTGGCTGGCCTGCCAGCACTTAATTATCGATGAGATCTCAATGGTGGATGGCAAGTTCTTTGACAGGCTGGAGGCAGTGGCGAGGTGAGCAATTGTCAGGTCAGGTCAAACAACTAGCAGAAACAAATTTCCCTAAATTTCCAGGCTACTTTCTTTCTCTGTTTTTGTGAATGGATCTGAAGCAACTGCTGGCTTAGGACTGTAAGGCAGCATGAAATCATAGCATATGGGCAGATCTTTATCTTGAGGTAGTATTTGATTGTCTCCTCTCTCTAGCTGTGGCTGTTCAGGTTGCTGTTTTTATGTCCTGAGCCAAGTATTGTCTATAGAGTTGAGTCTAGAATACAGTGCCCAGAAGCTCTCTCTTGCAGAGAACCAATGAACCAAGATTGGTAGTGACATCTGGGGTGGGTAAGCAAAGCAAATTTAACATCTTGTAATGGCCTGGCTCTTCTGACACAGCTGAAGATACAGCACCTGCAGTAGAAGATGTTTATCTTTGAATATACTGACAGATTAAGAAGTAACTGCTGACACCTGACTATGTTCAGGTTCTGGAGGGCATTCAAAACTTCTCTCTTCCCTTCCTTTCAGGGCAGTCAGAAAACGGGATGAGCCTTTTGGAGGAATTCAGCTGATCATCTGTGGGGACTTTTTGCAGCTACCCCCAGTTTCCAAGGCTAATGAAGAAACCAAGTTCTGCTTCCAGGTACAAAACTGGCCCTAAGCTCATTCTCATACTTCAAGTCTGCCCCTTTCTTAATGAGAGTGGTTTTTCTAGGCAAAAAGCTGGAGGAAATGCATCCACATAAACATGGAGCTGACTGAAGTGCGGAGACAGACTGACAAGACTTTTGTCTCCCTCCTGAGTGCAATCCGTTTAGGCAGGTGAGGAGAAATACATCTCTGTAATCTCGGCTCCCTGCTGATGGAGCACAGGAAAGAGCAGTTTGTCATTCTTCTATGCTCTGTCAGGAATGTGTAGCTGGGGGCAATAGCTATAAATGCTTTAGTTAATATAGGCAGGCTTCATATATGCTGCTCTGGTAAGGAAGGACACTTTATAGGGCCCCTCTGCAGTTTCTGTGAATGAATTCAATGGATCCTGAGCTGACAGTGGCTGGGGCAGGGCTGGGGCAGACACTGGCACTGCTGTCCAACTTTAGGTAGCTATCTTTCTCTGTCCTTCTCTCTGGAGACCTGCAGCTTGCACAGACTGACCCAGCTATGTGGAGGTTACTGCTGCTCAAGATCTGTTCCTGATCACTGTAAAGAATAATTCTCTTCCCAGGTGCACAGAGGAGGTTACCAGGCAGCTGATGCAGACAGCTGCGAACAGGTCTGAGCGTGATGGGATCCTGGCTACACGGCTCTGCACCCACAAAGATGATGTAGAAATAACTAACGAGAGATGCTTGCAGCAGCTATCAGGTGAACTCCGTGGAGGAAACTGCTGGCTTTGAGGCTGAGCTCTGACTGGATGCAATGGGGATACTATGGTGCGAGAAGGAACTGATGTTCTGTCATGTACAGCAGCACCAGTCCAAGCTGTGTGTTTAGGATTTGAGCTGCCTCGGGAAAAACTTCACTTTTTTTTTTTTGCTTAAAATTCCACGTTGTCACTTCTGGTGTGTAACAGACAGTAAACTCATTGCTTGCTGTGAGGTAGGATGGGTCATTTATTTCCTCCACACCTCTGCTTTTTGTTTCTATATCATCCTAGAAAGGCAGTGCTCTATCCAGCCATGACTTAAATTAAGGACTATTTCAGTTTTTGCCTCCCTATCTGGCCCTTGGATTCTTCTTTAGTCTACTTTAGAGTTCTGGTGTTGGCAGCAAGTGAAACTGGTCATATGCTCAAATGCTGACTGTTCTTATTTACTGCCAGTTTCTGATTCCTGAGCCTTCCTGTGCTCTGGGAGTTATATTGGGAAGAGAGGCATTAATGAGCTGTTAGATGTGACAAGGTTTGTGTGAAGGTGTCCTAGCAGCAAAGCAGAATGGATATTAAAAGATGAATTGCTATTAGAAATAAATGCTGAACCTCCTGCAATGATGTGTAGAATATGTTCAGTGGTTGCAATTTGTTACGCTTTTCTTTCCTTAACAGGAAAAATACACACATTTGAGGCTTTGGACAGTGACCCAATGCTAGTGAAGTTAATTGATGCTCAGTGTCCTGTGGGTGGTAGAATTGAGCTAAAGCTTGGAGCTCAGGTAAGCATGTGTACATACACGTGTGATAGACCAGTGGAACAAATGGTGTAAGAAAAATAAAGGAATATCAGATAAATGTATAGAGCGCGTTAATGTATAGAATGCAGATTCAGTATAGAATGGCTGTGCCAGGCCAACAGAAGACTCTATCCCAATCATTGTATCTATCTGCTTGGAATCTTATCCAGCCAAGGAATGAGTTCAATTTGAGTGCAGGTCCATGTGTTGGGGCCAGGGGTGATTGCTGTGACTTTGACTCAGAGAATCTACCCATGTCAAGGCTAATTGGTGTTTGGGGAAGGGGAATCTGCTCCCTGGATCTGAGCTCCCAGCTGTGGACAGAAGCAGCTCTGTCCTGCAATAGGCAGGATAGGATGATGTAACCATATCAGCCTGATATGCTTATGCTGCTTGGCTTGAAGTTTAGCTGCAGGTGGCTGAACAGGCTGTAAAGCCACTGCACTGAAGGATTGTTCTTTTTCTCTGTAGGTGATGCTAGCAAAGAATTTGGATGTTTCTCAAGGGCTGGTGAATGGGGCACGAGGTGTTGTTGTAGGATTTGAAAGTGAACAGAAAGGTAAGTAAGGTTCTTGATCTTTTGTTGAAGGAAGAGGGGAAAATAACATAACAACTTGTGACTAATGGCTGACTTCTTAATTTTTTATACTGCCTGGTAAGAATAATTTGAGGGCAAGCAGGGAAGAGATCTCTGCAGGTTTGGGGCTCTCATGAGCTGTGATGTCATGCACTGTGTCAGGTGTAGCTATCTGTGGGCCTCATGTGTTTGCTTCTCTGTATTCTCTACATGTGTATGCTCATTTGTATTTCCTGTTTGCTGTGTTAAAGCAAGTTTTGGTGAGGTTTTCTCAGAGTAATGTTCTGCTATCTGCAACATGTATTTTTCTCTGCATGTCATCTGATAATTTATCTGAGTATAATTCTCTGACTTAAGTAGGTCCCAAACGCAATTTCAGGACATGCTATATACTGTGTTTGGGTTTAGATTTGGTTGGGGGGGGAATGTTTTTAGGCTGCTGGCTTCCTGGCTGTTGAATGTCAGAAAGACATGCCTTTTTCTCTCCTGCTGCCATTCCTACAGGGCTGCCTAAGGTGAGGTTTCTCTGCGGGGTCACACAGGTCATAAAAATAGCGAAATGGGTCTTCAAAGGACCATCAGGGGTTCATCTGAGTCGTCAACAGTTGCCTTTAAAATTGGCATGGGCCATTTCCATTCACAAGAGTCAGGTGGGTGTTCTTATACAGCTGGCTATAGACTCTTACACCATCATAAGTCTTATTTCCTGAGTAAGCTTGCATTGCTGCTAAAACAGGAGGGAAAGCTGAAAGGCCCTTGTTGTGGGGGAACTCTAGAATATGTATGTCTAGCTGCAGAGAAGGTAGCATCTCTTCTGTTTGTGATGCTTGCCTATAGGGTCACAGACAGGCTAGTTATCCTGCTGGAGTTTCCATAAGGGTGCTGCCATCTGCACAGTTGGCGTTAGACTGTAAAGCAGCATGATTTACCACTGTGGGCTGATGAGGGTAGTGATTCCCTGAGAGTCATCAGCATTAGTGACCCCAAGATTTGCAGTGTAACTGAGAAGTTGCCAGAGCCACAGCTGTGCTCCATGGGCTGAACTCAGCCTTTGGTGGTGTGTCTTGGTTTTTTCAATGTAACAACATAACTGTTCAAGGTTCCTTCCTTTCCAGAAGACTTCATATATTTTGATAAATACTAGTCTTGGAGACCTGTGAGTTTGTCCCCATGTCACTGTATAAACCATGCTATGCTGTAAGTTCTGCTGCCCCCGAGACAGCTCTGCAGACAGGGTTAGCCAGCCCTAACCTAAACTCCCTCTCAGATGGTCTGTCTGAGGACTGCTTGGGAATGGTGGCTGCTCCAGTTAATGATTAGGAGTGAAACCAGCAGGATTTCTTTCCCTCCTGTGTTGATTAGATGGTATTTATGGAGTTTCACACAAGAGGCTCACTGGAGTTAGTGGATCCTACTGTCTGCTAACAATTTCCTGACAGTGGGAAACTGTCTTTCCTTTCTACTGAGTCCCATCTTTTAATCATAGTTACAGAGTCAAACAAAAGACTTCCTTTTTTTATCAAGCCCATGCAGCAAGGATGATACCTTAGACTCACAGGGCAGGTTAGTGTTGATACATGGTATTGTTGTTTGTTTGTTTTGTAACAAATTTCTCTGTGTCTTTGGTAGGGCATGTCTTTAGACTGTGTGGAAATCTCCCTGTCTCGTGTCTTTGAAAGTGGGCAGGCTTATGTAGCCCTGTCCCGAGCCCGTAGCCTTGCAGGTCTCCGTGTTCTGGATTTTGACCCCAAAGTAGTGAGAGCTGATCCTTCTGTGCTGCAGTTCTATAGACAACTGAGACGTCATCAGCTTCTAACCCAGGTAAGGAAAAATCTTATGGTACCGAAGCCTGCCTTGTGCAACCAGTATGAGAGATGTCAGCACTGAGATGTTTCTTTTTCTTCCTAAGCAAGATCATCCAAATTAAAACTTGTAGTGGCAGGAGAGGTGAAACTGCAGAGAGGGAATGAGGCAGGGCAGCTCTTGGTGGCAAAATATCTACTGTGGTATGGAGATTGTGTAGCACTACCTGGCCCTGTGGCTGAAAGGATGGGATGGGATTCTTTGATCCTTCTCTTGCAGTAAGAAATGAAGTGGAAGTAGGCACAAAATAAACTGTTCTGTTTTTGTTCTTTCTCCCCAAAGGATTCACTACATGCCTGTTCAGATACTGATGAGAAGGAGAACTGGAAATGCGGCTGAGAATGCTCTTTGGGTTTCTGCGAGCTGTCAGTACAGACTGCTGAGATGCAGTGATCTTGTTATTGAGTATATTTGATAACATAGACAAAATCAGAGGAATGTTTTTAGATGTTTGCTTCATTCAGCTGACTCTGGATATGAAGAAGTATCCCAGCCTCATGCCTCTGAAATTTGGAAGGCTTCTGTAGCCCCTTTCTGAGCCCACAGCCTTGAGTACTTCTGTGTCACATGCAACTCTAGCAAACCAAATGACTGAGCAAGGATGTGCCTAAGAGACCTTCCTATGATTCTGCCCTGCCTGCCTGGTTGTGTTTTATTCTCTGCATATATAGATTGAAACTTGTGTGCCTTTCTTCAAGTACACAACTGCTGAGAGGTGGAAGGTGTGTGTCCTCTTTGCTTGGATGGATTGAACATGTTCACAAGAGCTGCTGACACAAGGAAAAGCAGTGCTAAATATCTGGAATACATATTTGATTCTTCTGCAAGCAAGGATAGCTGGGCTATCGCTTTACAGCATGCTGGGCTGTTCCAGATGCTTGACACCAGGAGGCTTTGCATAACTTCCTCCACAAGCAGAACTGTCAGTTACACATTGCCTGTTATGCTGATACATAGAATTTTTATTAGTCTGTTGAACACAATAAGATGTGGTTTTTATTTATTTTAATCTCCTGAGATGAGCTGGCACTCTTTAAAAATAGGAGGAAGTCCTGCATCTTATACCCATAATTATGGAACTACACAAGTTGTGAAGATCTGTTAATCAATTAGCAAGAAGGGGTGAGAGGACATGGGTGCTGGTAGGAACTCCTCTTGTTTAAACACATGAGAATTGCTCAAATTGGAGTTTCTCCTGAAAAAGAAAAGTGTCTGACTAATAAGGTGGAAGTTGAGTGTGCAGTAGGGAATAATGGCTAAGGACATGTGAAGTGAGCTGTAACTTCACTTGTTTCAGCAAAAGCAGAGATGAACAGAACTAATATATTGTGTTCTTAATAAAGGAGAAGCTTTGGTCTTTGTGTTTGGGCACTTCGCTTAAAGCTTAAGTAACCTGTATGTTTAAAAATGTTTAGCATGAAGGAATAATATGAAATAACATCCAGCTGGAACTTGTTTCTTGCAGGGGAATGTTTTTCAGTGTCTGTTGTGTGAGAGAGTTGAAGGCCACTTCTTGGCAGCTGCTCTCCTTAAAGCCAGGAAAGGATGTTGACTAGCCAGTGGTTAACGTAACAGAAAACAAATATTCATAAGATTTCAAAATATATTTTTTTAAGTAGGATTTGTTTGGGGGTTTTTTTCTGGGCTTGAGAGGTAGAGGAAACAATAGCAGAAGACAGAAGTGTGGCTATTAGTCAGAGGAGTTCTTAATGTATCAGCACATTCTTGCTTCAAAGAAGTCTGGTGGGGAGTGGATGAAAGTACCTGAAGCTGGGGCTGGAGCTTGTAGCAGGCAAACTCCTTCCCCATTCCACTGCAGGCCATAAGCTTTTTTTAATTACTTTTTTTTTTTTTAAACAACACCCTTCAATCCTTTGAGCTCAACATATGCTCTTTGTCCACCTTGGGGAGGAGCTGAAGGAAGTGCAGGTGAGCACTGAGGTGGAATTCTTAGGCCTGCAGCTTCCAGAGTTTCCACTAGACCTGGGTGAGGGCATGACTCCATTACAGCCTTGTGCCCACAGGGGAACTGCTGCAGGTTTCCTCATCCAGCCTGCAGGCTGTATCCCCCAGTTGGGGTGACCGTGGGCATGGGGTGATCAGGTTTAACCCTGCTGTGTGCCCCCATCTTGCAGCACTCTTGCCCTTTCCTCATGCTGCTGTTCTGTGTTGGGGCCCTGGCTGAGCCTCTGTGCTGTGCCACTCATGCCTCCTGTGCCATTCCAGCTGTGCCTCAATATGCATTCTCTACCTTTGTGTGGGTCGAGTTTTAGTTTTTGTTCACCCCTCGTGTCCCTTGTCCAGGTGGTCAGAGGCTGTGTGTAGCCTGATTGTCAGGGACAAGGCTGTCCATCCAGGCAGGGAGAGCCGAGGGGTGGCCTCAAAACCAATATGCTTGGCCAGGGCGCTGGGATGGGTCTAGTTTGCACTTTTGTGGGTTTTTAGAGATGAGATGCTGCAGTATGAGGGCTTTGCATTGCACTGGAGGTTGAGGTGTGGGATCTGAAATGCCCAGTATGTAAAAGGGAGTTTTACTGTTGGGGTAAACATTTAAGAATATGCCAGGTATGTCCAGTCATACACATCGATATATTGACAGATTGCATAAGAGCAATGACATAATGCAGGTTCAAATTCTCTAATATATCTTAAGAAGTTTCTGTACCACTGTAATTATGAGATAATTTAGAGTGTGAGTGGTGATTATGTACATTGCAAATAAATTTAATTGTGATCTTGTAATGTAACTCAAGTGCAGCTTTCATGGATTTAGGGACTTTCCAGTTGTATGGGGCTATTTTTGCTGCTGATTTGAGGTTTGAGATAAAATGCTAAACCAAACTTAAAGCTGGAAAGGAAATCAATATTTCATCTTGTTATTAAATATACATGAAATATTGTGATTGTCTTCTCAGTGATGGAACTGTGGGAACAGAATAGCAGTGGCTTTTGAAGGGCTAGCAGCTGTTCTGAGGCCAAAAGTGGTCTGTCTGTGTAAATTTTGGATGTTCTCTCTTCCCGCTAAAGCTGATGTAGGGCTGGGGCTGAGGCAAAAGGCTGCTATTTAAATCCTAAAAGAAGCCAGTCAGGACAAATCTGATCTGTCAAGCTCTGTCATGGCTCCCCTTGGATGGGACCATGATGAGGCTTTTTTTTTAACAGAATAATGCTTCTATATACATGAGATAAAAATCTTGTAATACAATAAATATCCCTTCTTCAAAATTATCCTTAACATGTTAAATTTTCTTGCAGGGGGACAGTCTGCAGCTAGAACCCAATACAACAATGTGGGTTTTCTTTTTTTTTTTTAAACTCACACCTTTTATTGTGGTGATTGTACTAAAAGAACGTTCCTCCTCTCTTCTTTAGTCAGTAAAATGTAGAGGAATCTGAAGAGCAAGCAGCTTATTACACGAGGCTGTCATAAGCTGTGCTCACAATGGCTGGTGCTGCAGTTGCTCTCACCTGCTGAGGCAAGGTGGGCTTAGCAGGCTGGATTTTTGCAGGGACAGTTCCCATGGCTCATGACACAGCAAGCACCTGTGTGATTCTCAGCCTACACAGCCTAGAGCTCATGCTTCTCCTCTGCCCCTGTGTGAATCTTTCCCACTGGCTATGGTCCTTTATGAAAACGTCTGCTCTGCCAGCTCTCAGGGCTGCAGAGGCACCTGGAGCTCTTCTTCCCCCTCTGATCTGAGTGTTCACAGGGCTCATTTCTCACGTTTTTTCTCTCACACCTTCCTTACATCCACTTCTCAGTCTGTTGTTACCACAGAGACTCATTCGCCCAGCATCAATGAGGGCTCAGCTGTGCCCTGCAGTGGAGCTTCATTGCAATT
This sequence comes from Acanthisitta chloris, assembly GCF_000695815.1. Taxonomy (NCBI): domain Eukaryota; kingdom Metazoa; phylum Chordata; class Aves; order Passeriformes; family Acanthisittidae; genus Acanthisitta; species Acanthisitta chloris. The sequence goes on along the minus strand of NW_008671768.1, from coordinate 52,430 downwards.
GGTTGGAACATCTTCTCACAGATGTTCTCACCAACACCTGGGCATGGGCACCTCATACATCAAGTACCAAGTGCGTGAGTGTCCTTCAAGCTGCCCTGCTACACTCGCCTGTAGCAGCTGTGTGGTTGGATATCCTGGGATACAGAGAAAAGGCTGGAGGTGCTGAGGGAGGTGCAAGGGGAAATGGCCAGTGATGGAGGAGCTGTCATTTTGTCGAAACACAGAGTTTCAGGGGTTGGAATGGACCTTACAGTTCATTTAGTCACAACCCCCCCTGCCATGGGCAGGGACACCTCCCCACTAGACCAGGATGCACAAGGCCTCATCCAGCCTGGCCTTGAACACTGCCAGGGTTGGGGCATCCACTACCTCCCTGGGCAACCTGTGCCAGTGTCTCACCACTCTCACAGTAAAAAACCTTTTCCTAATATCTAACCTAAACTTGCCCTCCTTCAACTTGAACCCACTACCCCTTGTCCTGTCATTGGATTTCCTAACAAAGAGTCCCTCTCTGGCCCCCTTGTAGTCCCTTCAGATACTGAAAAGTTGCTATGAGGTCTTCAAGCAACCTTCTCTTCTCCAGGCTGAGCAGCCCCAACTTCCTCAGCCTGTCTTCATAGGGGAGATGCTCCAGTCCTCTTATCAACTTTGTAGCCTCCTCTGGACTTGCTCCAACAGTTCCATGTCCTTCTTGTGCTGAGGACACCAGAACTGCACGCAGCATTCCAGGTAGGGTCTCACGAGAGCAGAGGGGAAGAATCACCTCTTTCGACCTGCTGGCCACACTTCTTTTGATGAAGCCCAGGATTCAACTGGCTTTCTGGGCTGCTAGCGCACACTGCTGGCTCATTGTTTCTTATCCACTGTAACTCCCAAATCTTTTTCCTCGTTACTGGTCTCAATTACTTCCTCACCCAACCTGTAGCTGTGCCTGGGATTGCCATGGCCCAGATGTAGGACCTTGCACTTCATTTTGTTGAACTTCATGAGGTTTGCGTTGGCAACCTCTCAGGCCTGTCAAGGTCTCTCTGGATGGCACATCCCTTCCCTCCGGCTGTGATTGCCCCACAAAACTTGGTGTCATTAGAGAACTTGCTGAGGGTGCACTCAATTCACTGTCTATGTCACTGCAAAGATATTGAGCAGTGTCAGCTCCACCACTGACCCCTGAGGGACACCACTCATCACTGGCCTCCACGTGGACAATGTGCTGTGGACCACAACTCTCTGTGTGCGACCATCCAGCCAGTTCTTTATCCACCAAATGGTTCACCCACCAAATCCATGTCTCTCCAGTTTAGAGACAAGGATGTCATGTGGGACAGTGTCAAAGGCTTTGCGTAGGTCCAGGTAGATATGTCAGTTGCTCTGCCCGTATGGCAGCAGGCAGAGGCAGGAGCTGGCCCAGGGTGCAGCTGGAGCCCAGCTGACAGGAGAGGCACTCCATGAGGGCACATGGCTGAGCAGTGGGTGGCTGGGTCCCATCACTATGGAAAAGGGAACCTCCATTACTGCACTCCCATAAATTTGGGAAATGAATATTGTCTCTCCACTTTCACAAACCAAAGAAAAAGCATTTAAGCATGGCATTTGCCTAAACTGCAGCTATCATTAAGTAAATTAAACTAAGAGTTTGATTCATAATTGGTATTTCTGTTACCACAAAGTACAGCCATTCTCCTTTCAAATACATTAAATCATAAGAAACTGCTTTATACCAGCTAAAGCTTCATAATACATTTATGTGTTATTGGAAGCATAATTCACAAGCAGAGTGTTATTAAAACCTTAGCAGCTTCCAGTTTAAATCTTTGTGTGGTGATTTAACACCCTTACGTGACATTTTCATAATAATTGAACATGAACATGTCCTCACAGTCTGTACCCACAAGTCCTGTGAGCATAGGACAGACGGCAATAGTCCTGTTGATCTCAGATGCTGTAATAAGATTCTGTCCAGGAATTGGATCTTCATATCTGGAATTGCTCTGAATAGATCAAACAAATGCGACTCTTAAGTACTGGAAATACAGTACATTATAGATTATGCTATGAATGCTAATAATGTAATTTTTCTTGCAGATATTAAAAGTTTCTCATTTTGCATTATGCCACTCTGTGACATGCAATTGTCTTCTGCTGTTAAATCTAAGCAGTTCTATTATTAGCATTAAAAAGACCTGAATTGCTGGAGATTGCATTTAGATGTGTAAAATCCCCATTTCACTGTTTCCTGTGTGATTATTTTATGCTTGTTTCTATTACAGATTATAAGGATGTTGGATGGAATTTTTTAACTAAGCTGCTGACTAGCATATAATTTATGACGTCTGGTTATAGAAGGAAAATAAGTCGAGAACAAGTTTAAGAGTAAAGTTCTTCACTTATAATTATTGAATACTGCACCATCTGAATATTTTATTTTTTAATTTGCTATGATGTTGATGCAGGGCAATGTGAGATGTGACACAGAGCCTATGAGAAGCTTTCTGGGACGGCAGCTGGGGAGGCACCAACAGCATCCCAACTAATACCATGTGCCTGAATTGAGCCTGGAGTTTTCCAAACACAACTGGAACATGTTTTTACCAAATTTTTATTACAATCTTTTTGCAAGAAGGTAGAGCTATGATAAGCATGCCTCTACCAGAAATTTGGTTAAGATTTTTAACTAATGTTTTTTAAAAATCATATATAGTTTGGCATTTTTTTCCCTCTTATTTTTCAAAATGTATGTTTCTTGCCAACAGGTAGGGGAATATGTATATTCATACACCTTCTATCCACTCTTTTGTAGATGGAACACACAGGTTCTTACTTTCCACATCTTCCATCTACTCTTCCCAAGCTATAGGGCTATATCAGTTTTCTGTAGGGTACATAATATTACATTTTTTCCCCTCAAATTATTATTAACACTCTGAGAATTACAGGGGGATTTGCCCAGACTTTTGTTTGGAGGTTAGGAGTTGGTCCAGGTCTTTAAAGATTCTGGATCCAGTTTTTTTAATTGAAAGATTCCTGAATTCCTATCATCAAATATCAGCTTAGAGAGGGTATAGCATATTTTGAAGGCAGTGCTGGACACTAAAGTAAAAACATAAGTCAAACTTCTTAATATTATTCCAGTTGCTAATAATTCACAAAAGCAAGGCAACATGTGTCTTTTACCATTTCCAGGTGAAGGCTGGACAGGCTGATTGAATGTAATAAATCAAATATGAAAAACATTTATGTGGATTAATGAGAATAACTTGGATTAAAAAAATCAACCTTTAAAGTCTGTAATTTATCTTGGAAGATGTACATAATGATCAACCTGTTTTTAAGCTGTTCTGTGAAAACATTCCAGGTAAACTACTTTCATGTATGTGTGGGATTAGTGAGACACCTTGTAACAAAATATTTGACCACAGTAAGTTTCAACTGACACTTTGCAGTACAAAGTAAATTTTAAAACCAGATCTTGAATCTTGAGCAAGGAGCTAGTATTTAATTCCCAGAATTTCAACACATAATGCATTACACAGAGGGACGTTACCAGAACTAATTTAATAAAGAAGGAAGTTTTGAAATTGTTTGGGGTTTACATGGTTTCTCTCCAGATGAGAGAGACCTTGCTATAACCTTAACCATTTTACTTGTCATAGTAGCAAGTTATGACTATTTTAATATAAAATCACTACTGAAAATAGAACACATCAGATGATTCAGTCAGGCTAAAATGACAAACTTGCACAAAATGTTGTCCCTTTGTCTTCATTAGCCATAATTATTGCTGCCAATTAAACTCAGAGACAAATACTCTGAATCTTCCTTTTGTTTTAAAAATAAAGGATAAAAATTACTCTATACAAATTTAAACTCATGTTAGAGATACAATGCTGCCTTTGACAGATTGCTGCGCAGTCTTGTGCACTCTGAGATCTCCAAAAAGTACAAGGTCAAAAATATTGTTTGTGATGACCCATATATTTCAATAGAAATACTGTCAAAAGAAATTATAATCAGATTTTGACACTTGCCCTGATAGTGTCAAGGCCTCCATAAAATACAACACCTCAGAAACATCAGGGAAAAAAAAGCCATAACCTTAATAATTCCATAATCATTTTGCAGTGCTAAATTTTGGGATCAGGACACTAATATGAGAAAGAAGTATCAGTCCCTTAACAACCTTGGCTATGGGTTTCAGGAGATGTTTGTAAAAAAATGGCAATCCCCCCCAAACATTTAAAGCCCAACCAAAAAAGAAAGCTTTGCAATGTCTCTCAGTATATCTTTTCTGGCACTCATGAGGTATATTTTGCTGAGATGAACTCTTTGAAGAGGGGGAGGTAGGGTGGGGAAGGTATTTCTAGGACACTTAAGAGAGGCCAAAACAAAATATCCTACATGTGCTACATTTTAAACACATGATACGATGATGATATGTCCACAGGCTGGTTATGTATTATAGATTTCATCCCAAACAAGTGGAAAAAGACACAAAACCCCCAAACTTGATGAAATTTACCAAAAGGGAAGACGTAACAATTAGTTTGGAGCCTGAACAGAGGAGAGGATATTGCAAAGGAATTAGATTCTGCAATGGTCCCTTTCCTGCAAAATGACCTACTTTTACAATATGGAGCTCTCTCCTTTCATTCCTGAGCTCAGTCAAAGGAGCATTTTTTGTCTTTACCTCTCAGCTCATAAAGAACTCACCTTGCTCTTGCTGAAGTATTTGATAGAAATGAAGGGTGAATTCTTTGCTTAGCATGCTGACAGGGGAGATAACTGCTTTATATCTCCTTTTTTTGCTTCTTCCTCTAGGGTTTGGCTGGGGGTTCATTGCTTGTTTTGGAGTTCCAAGCAGATACGTCTCCATATTTCAAAGAGAATTTAGTTCTGCTAAAGCCCTAAATCAGTGTGATTTCTCTAGTGAAAATGAAACTACATTTTTTTCAGTACTTGTTTTCTCTTTTCCCATAAATGAGGGGAAATATGCTATCTAACACAGATTTGGAAAAAATGCTGCTGAGGGAATGGATTTTAAAACCCCAGCTCTTTGTTTGGAGGGAAGAGAAGTTGATCTGATGTTATTAAACACTTCGAAGTAAACAGCTGCTGTTCTGTTCACTTTTTTAAAAGTGCAGGATTATTTTCCGTCTCTAAAAACATTCAGTTTCATTAAAGAGCAGATAATTGACCATAAAAGCAGGGGAAGACTGCATATTTTGATCTTAAATGCTAAGTGACACAATGTCAGAAGAAAACTGCATTGCTTACTTAGATAGCAGTGGGCTGGAAGCTGCTGTTAATTTCTATCAAACAAGGTTTTCAAAAATCGGTTTTAATGCTTCTAAGCAGCGTGGAGGCTTAATTGTTTCCTTGTGCTCCATTCTGCAAATATGCTAAATGTTAACAACCAATTAGCTACAGGTGTGCCAGGCTGTTTCTTCATGTGGAATGTCTGCTGTGTCTTAATTTTGCTTTGAACAGGCATTTTCACAGAGCTAACTCATAATATCTTCAAGTATCAGTGTAATCCCAACTAAACATTTTGATACTTAGTCCCTTGACTTTGGAGCTGCTTTGCCAAGGGGTGCCTTCATAACCTGTCAGGGAATATGACATGCACCTGGACATGTGGAGATGCCAGTGTGGGACAAGTCACATGGAATGCCTGAAGGATGGAATAAATATTGCATGCAATGCAAATTCTGTTGACAGAGATATCTGAGGGAGGGTGAAATTCTTATCTAGCTATCTGAAGGACTTTATATGGAAATGAACCACTGGTAGTGCTACAGGAATTGCCATATTGGATCAGAACAGCAAGTTTGATTTCTTGCCCTCAGCAATGCTTTCTATTTTATAATCTGGTTATTCAGAGAAAGGACTACCCTTCTACAAATATGCCAATCTGAGTCACTCAGAAAGAAGATATCCTTGTTCAAGGAAGGGGGGTAGACTCCTTGATTCTTTTTTTTGCAAACCATAACCTGCTTCCCTGAAAGATGAGATTACAGTATCCTCGAAACACATACTCACTGACACAGCTGCGACAGGTCTAACTACTGCACATCAAAAGAAACAAACCAAAAAACTGCAAACATTTTGTGTCCGGTTTCTTTAACTACAATTGGAAGAACTTTTTTCCTGACCTGTCTAAATTTACTTCAGTTTGTCTGGTATTTTCTTTAAGTTTTTTAATGTGGCTGGTGTCGGGAAAGATGTATGCATCTTCTTGAGTTTGGCTGTCCTTCTCTTGAGTTTCAGTTGGGGCCCAAGCTACTGGGCAAGGTGGATCAGGCTTGTATGGGCTGCACCTGGGAGCCTGGATGCATGGAGTAAGCTGTGCTATCTTCAGTCTGATGAGACATAGCCAGTATTTAGACATTTACTTCTTATATTTTAAGCTAAACAAGTGTAGTCTCAATGCAGTTTATCGATTTACTGATTAGCTCCTCTGCAAAGCATGAATGTTATGACTAAATGACATGTAAACATTCCCTATAGATCTCAACGGGAGTTTGGCACAAGTGTTTGCATGAGTTTTATGACCTATAGTAGATATTAATCACATGCAAATTTTAATGGCACTACTATGAAGTTCTCCTTTATCCTAGAGAAAGCTGTTAATTCTAAGTATCTTTACTTATGTGTATTTTCTAATTATGCCTTTTCCTTCAATTTCTTGAAAGGAACATTGAGGACATGTAGGACCCATAGCCCATTTCAGCCAAATCTGTGTTAAAGCATGGGAGATATATATATATATGTAAGAATTAGAGTATCAGAATATAATTTTTTCTTGCAGTTTCCAAGCTACTGTTAGAAAACAGTAATAGCCAGTGAAAATACAGGAAGACATGTGGAACTCAGGGCCCACTAAATACTGATTACATTAATAGCAAGATCACTTCCTGCTCAGGAAAGCTTGCTCAGCCTGCCACGGAAAAAAAGGAAAAGACAGACATCCAACCTGCCTTTATTTCAGTGCTTAAATCTTGTGCATTTCATCCTCAAAGTTCATTACTATGTTTACACTAAAGCTTTATTGGGATCTGTATTATTGAAAGCCTGTCCTGGAGAGAAGCTCACAACACATTACCACAGAAATCATCCCTGGCAGCGGAAACTTAAAATTCGCTTGATTGCATAAATATAGGCAAAACTCAAGGCATCTACATGCTGCAGCAGGGGGAGCTTAAAATAACACAGTCACAAATTGCTCAGCTCTGGTAACAACTGATAACCAGCATTAATGCATAACACAGCAGAGTAATTATATACATTTATATCCATTCCCTCTCTACAAAGAACCACAAATGTTGTTCTTTCAAACTGTTTTACTGCAGTGTATGAGACTTGATTAGACATTGGTGTGATGAGATAAACTATTTAATTGAGGCTTTAGCATACCAGCAACTTAATTATCCCAGTATTTGGCATTTGGTGACTAGAGAACCATTAAAGATTATCTTGCCCGAAGAACTTGAAAATGTCACCTCCTTTCCACTTGCTTTCCTCTAAGCCTCTTCTGAATATCCTATTTACCTTTTGGAATCTCCTTGTTTTTCTCTGTGTCCAGTCTCCAAGAGGAAGCTTATCTTGGAGTTGTTCTCCCAGGGTAAATACATTGCCTCCATCCCTTCTCTAGCCAGATGAAAGCCTCTACTTGTCTAAAGGGGTTTGAGGCTGTATTAACTTGTGCTTTTTCCTCCCTCTGTGGTACAGTGCCTGCATTCAAAAGGCAACCAAAATCAGGGAGACATTGGTAGTTTATTGCTTGAAAGGTTTATGGTGTGGGTCACACTGAAAAGAAGAGTTTCACGTGGATGGGTGGTGACATTCTCACAGGTTCTGGGAGCATCCCACCTTCCAGATGTGTATGTTCCAACTTTTCTTATTAAGTGGAGAGGTGGAGATACATTTACCTTGAAAAAAAATGGATGAGCTGCAAAGAGGTTGTCTCTCCCAGTGTTACGCTCTACATCCAATAGAAGGAGGCATTTTGTTACTGCCGCATATTGGTTGTGCTCCAGTTCACTCAGACTATCTCTGCATTTCCAGAAGCAGGAAAAAATGGTCACAATAGAGAAACAGCAGCAGGGCACAGCTGAGGACAATGTGTACTGTTACATGGTCTTGAGGATGAGGAAGGGTAAAGGAAAAGTTAAAAAGAGGCTCAGCGCTGACTCTCTCCAGTCTGACAAAACAGTCTGAAATACACTACATCATTTTTGCATGTTTGTGGAGATTGTTGATCCAGTCCTGAGCCTGCAGTTTGACACAACCGGGAATGTGCTAATTTACAAGCTCAAAGTGCTTGCAATGTTTTGCTGGTGTTTAATATACATGTATTCAATTCCTCCTTTGTGGTTACCAAAAGTACCAAGCTTTACTAGTCTGACAAAACAGTCTGAAATACACTACATCATTTTTGCATGTTTGTGGAGATTGTTGATCCAGTCCTGAGCCTGCAGTTTGACACAACCGGGAATGTGCTAATTTACAAGCTCAAAGTGCTTGCAATGTTTTGCTGGTGTTTAATATACATGTATTCAATTCCTCCTTTGTGGTTACCAAAAGTACCAAGCTTTACTCTCCATTTTTA
>NW_008671768.1:0-43808 GCF_000695815.1 Acanthisitta chloris | reverse complement strand
AGTAGAGGGTGACATGTTTTCAGTATTTAGTAAGAATGTAGTGTTTTAATACTATATACATTGCATAATGAATATCACTAGGATCATCTTGATAGAGCTGTAGCTGCCTGTGGGTGAGGCAATTACTAAATGAGGGCATAGAAATATTCTTGAATCAAGAATCTGCAATAAGCTGTCATATTTATAGGCACTACAGAGAATATATTTTGTAGTAAAACATGATTTATTATATTTATGCAGGTTTGGAAATTGCTGAACAGCTGGGCAGACACGTTACAGGGCTGTGTATGTGGGTATCTGCTTGCCCTTTATCTTCTGCAGGAATAGAAGAATTCCTACACCATCCATTTGCAGAGATGGGTTCTACCAGTTGGAGAACATAATACCCTTTCCTTAGGTACAGCCATCAAGCATCTGTTCAGCAGCCACCCTAAAAACCCATCTCTGATATGCTACTGCACCACTTAGCACTTTTTTCCTCTCCACAAATATTTCTCAACCCTGGATTCTTACAGTGCTGAGTTTTATGCCTTTCTGAGGAGTGGGACACAGAGCAGATAACCGTGTTGGCTTCAACTTGTTTTCCCCAAATGCTTGACTCTTACTGACAATTGTTGTATTACATACTTTCATCCCCCTGGTAGGACTTCTGTGCCTCAGGATAATCTTTAAATCAAAGAGCCTGATCTTCTGATGTGCTGATCTCCTACCATTCCACTCGGCTTCAGTTGGCATTGTGAGTGCTCAGCAATACTGTAAATTAGTCTCCAAGTGTGTAACTGGTAGCAAGAGTTCTCTGTTGGCACTGGCTTGCTTGAGTTATCTGCTGCTTTAGTAGCTTTGAACTTTCTTAGGTCACTCAATCACAATTCATTTCCTATTGGACTTTATGACTGTATGGGAAAATATTTGCCTTGTGAGAGACTACTCTTCCCGTTTCTTTCCGTCAGGTTATTGAATTTTAATTCAGAGGACTAGCTGGGGTTGTAATCTTCATCCTGTGTTTGTCTAACATGTCCTGTCAGGCAGATCACCTCCACATATGACCTGTAACCTAAGGTTACAAAGATGTTTTCTAAATTATATGGTCTTAAATGTATAGCTGCTTCTATGAACAAAAACCAGTGACATTCTGCAGTGGACAGGCCTAACTGTCTCTGCAGTTCTGTGGTCATATAGTTTACAGCTTATTTAACCTCACCATCTCTAGGTCTAAGCTACCTGAGCCAGATATGCAAGATTTGCAGGAAAGCTACCAGATTGCTTTAAGAAATCTCTTCTTTGCCACTTAAGACACTTAACTTATGCCTCTCTTCAGGCTGGTAACTGGAGGTAGCCAAGGGTGCTGGCTGCAGCTATCTGTGCTTGCTCCTAGAGGCCAGCTGGAAATTCAATGCAGCAACGTGTGCTAGGGGATAAAAGGGATCCTATCAAATGCCCAGAGATGATGCTGATGACAGCAGAAGGGCACTCAGGCATAATCATTTTATGAGGATTTTTGAATGCTGTGAATTCAGCATGAGGAGGAATATTAGTGGGTACAGCTTACCACAACATCCCTCTGGGACACACAGAGTGTTTCCTGAAATTGACCCAGGATAGACTAACTTGCTGGTTTCTGAAGAGATCTTTTAAATACAGCATCAAAACAGTTGCCCAGCAGATTCTTTCCTTTGGTGCAACTTGTACACCCAATGGTAGAACTGGCATAGCAAAGATTCTCTCTCATCTGTACTTTCAGGTAAGTTGCCAGTTAAGAGCACAAAAGGCAAGAATACAGCAGTGCACTGCCAGCCTGTCTACGGTTCTTCTGAGCAAAGGCTGCTCATGAGGTATGCCAGTTAAGCATGTTTGTCTGCCTGCCTCACCTACATTCCCTTGCAATCCAGCTCCATTGTTTCTGTGGGAGTCAGTTGTTTTGGCATGCTATATGACTGCAGTATTTCAATCACATAGCACAAAGGATGGCAACTAATGGGATTTCACATTATTTCAATAAGGTGTTACTGAAATTGGAAGACCACAGCGAAATGGCAGTGGGGCAACTATCTGTAGCTGTATAAAAGAGATGCTGGGATGCACAATAGCTGCAATGATTGCCTGCTTAGCACACTCTAACATAATTCACCCTCACAACAACTTCGTCCCATGGCGAAGGCAGGTGAAATGATGTTGCAAACATTGCTCAGAGAGAGAGATGGCACTGTAGTCCTCTAGCTGTGACTGCTAGTAAGGACAAACTGTGTGTAGAAGCTGGGGAAAAAAGCCCCAACCTTTAATTGCTAACTTATCCTTTGTGTTTATCTATTTCACCTGGGAGCAGTGCCTTCTAATGGAACCAAGATAATTTCAGAATGGAATAAAACCAGCATGGACTCAAGAGAATACATAAAAGGCAGGTTGAGATTCCTACACCATAGAAACATACTAGAAAAAAATGCTCAATTTCTGCTCCCTCTTAATCCCCCCAACAATCCTTTATTTGCACTAGAAGAGCTTTCTATTGTAGTATTATGTGGTCTGTGATTATCTGTTGAAAGAAAAAAGCTACAGAACACTTAAGTCACAATCTAAAATCAATGCATCAAGTACAGTGGTTGTGCTATTTCTTGTTCTCCATGACTGTTTGTGGTAGTAATGATAAAAAAGCCCTGGCACTTCCAAAGCATTTAATGTCATTAATGTGCTATGAAAACAATTAATTAAGCTTCCCTGGGAAAAACATCTGTGCCTTTTGCCTCCCACATCTTTCCCCTTTGCAGTCAAGGCTTCAGCTTTGCAGATCTGGGAAACAGTGTGTATGAAAGAATTTGGGAGAGCTTCTCTTGCAGAGCAGATAAAACAGGCAGCAAGGGCAAAAAATGTATTTATGTTAAGTTTTGACTTACATTTTGGCTACTGAATTGATCAAAATAAGGTAAGTCAGGGACTACTTTGGTGTATGACTGACTCCACAGTGATTTACTGTGGGTGTCTTTGTGGTTAAGAACAGCATTAAGGATGGCAAATGCAGCCCCATATGTGCCAGTCCTGAGTAGTACCTGATACTTTCTCTCTGCAGCAGGAACCAAGGAAGCTTACTTAATCTGTTCTAAATGACTGCTTTGTAGAGGACATTTTCCTCCTACATGATTGAAGTTCCTATAACATCCTGTATCTTTCCAGAGTGACAGGTGAGGGAGGGAGCTGGTGGCCTTGCTACATACAGCAAAATTGTCTTTGCTAAACTTGGACTGTTCCCGAACCTGAATTTGAAATAAGTTTCTCAAGTCTCTGTAGGAAAGTGGTCAGCTGATGGCTATATCAGCATAGTTTGATTACCTAAATTAGATTCCAATTGTCCACCCTGGTTTTATAGCATCTACTTTAAAATTAAATTAAATCTCAAAAGAGATACCAAATGGAGTCCCAGCAGTAAGCTATAAAATGGGGATCGATTTGAACTATGTAAATATAACACGATGGGAGGAAGAAACCAATACACAGAGAGAGAGCCAGGGAAAGGAAGGAAAGGAGAGCCTGACTGGAGGAAGTGACACAAATGAGCTGTTTGTGCCAAATCCTCAGATTAACTCTAATTGGAGTTGAGAGATGATAGATTGCACAGAATTAAGCCCTAGGGCCGCAGATATAGTTGTCTGACTCTGGTTGCAGTAAATAAGCTATAACCTGGTCCTTAAAATGCTTGAATGTGTACAATTATTGTAGAATTTGTAAACCTCTTCTAGTTACTAAAGAAGTGAACAGGTAGGACAAGACAAATACATTGGCTTTGGCAAAATAGTTGCAGAACAAGTGTTCTGAGTGAGCTTGTCAAGCTGCCTCACAATTACCCAGGAAAGGGTGGGGTAGTTTATTTGCTACTCAGTGCTCCCCAATCAGGTTGACCTCTGTGACTGACCTAGCTGTAACCCAGGTGAGAGAGCTGCTTTCTAATGACACAGCTTTTCACTCGGGGCTTGCAGTAAGGAAAGCAAGTGGAGAGTTACCCCAGGGAAGTGCGGAAGGAGTAGGATGTACTTCTTAAGGTTAGTTCACATATGAAGCTGGGTTGTTGAGGTGTTATTAAGTAGTGTTTTGCCCTCAAAACATTGTGTGGGCAATGCTGGCTTTCTAATACTAACACCTTTCAGAAGATCTTTGCTTATGTGGGCTTTGCTGTCTGTTAAGCAGGCCTAGTGTTTCATGATATCTGCATGTTCAGGATAGTGAATGCTGCTGTATTTATTTCTTTTTCTGGGAATTATTTTTTCCTTTGTAGTAGAGCTACTTTCTCTTTAAATTATTCAGCTAATGTGAATCTTGAAGTGTTCTAAGGATTAGCTTAAATATTTTTACAGTGCTTGCTTTGAAGATGTAGAATACTATTCAAGTGCTAAGATTTAAATTATGAGCTGTGAACAAAGTGGTGCTGATTGAATTTTTAGAGGCAGCATGTTAGGTAACACTGAGTTTGTTATTTAAAGGTAAAGTGAAAGTCATGGAAATCTGCGAAGTATGAATAGCAGAGAAAAGTTCTTAATGCCTTTGCAGAAAATAACATGTCTCTTTTTGTTTTATGGATGCTTAAAAACCTTTAGGGCTTGATATGGAGTGGGACACATAAAGGATTGTGATAAGAATGGCAGTCAAAGCCCATCATTTGGTCTGGGACCCTCTCTTGTGTCACTGCAGATGACAGATATAATTGACACTTTATAGTTTTTTGCTGGTTTCAATTTTGATCCATGTATGCAAATGAAGGAGAACATATAAAGGTTTTGTTTCTATGTGCCTTGCAGCTCAGAGGACAAGGAAGTACAGATGGACAGGTCTTAGATGGAAGGGTTATAATTTTTCCTCTGAATGAACTACTACTCTGTAGAACAATACGGTACAGGTTAAGGGTTATTCTGCTAAATATGTTGTCAAAGCTCCAGAAAAAAAATCACAATTTAATTCCATTTTTTTCAGGGGAAACACAAGTATATAGATTTCAGTGTTGTGTTCTATGCAGTAGGCATAAAACTCATCTTACAAATTTTCTTTCATTAATAAATAATTATAATGGAAACTTGATAATATATGTGCATGAGTATTGATGTATTTCTAGGTTTTTTTCTCTTCGAACAGTGACCATTTCAAAGTTTGACCAAAAATAGTATTAATGACTCTTTTGCAGAATGTGCAATAAGCATGTAAAGTGTTTCCTCTGTTACCATCTTATGCCAACATATTTCAGAAGGTTAAAAATTTCAAGTATGAACTGACTTGAGCAGGATTTTGTTTGTTTTCTTCCCCAAGAACTGAGAGGATTTTGGGCTAATTTGAAATGAGTTTTGTGTTCCCCAAGCAAACTGCAATATCAATTTTGCATAGCCTTAGTCTTACTGTGCATCATCTGCTGTTGTGTGTCCTCAGGAAGGCAGTGTTCCTCTGATGTGCTGGCACATTTCCAAACAGCCTAAGTGATAGCTTATATCAGTTTGATTCTGTGATTTACTACATCAGCATAAAGATGTAAGCAAATCTATTTTCTAGCTGTTTCAGCAAGAAGCTTTGTTTCACGTAACAGTATTTTACTACTCTTCATCTGACATAGAATAATCCTTGTAACACATTCTGAGTAGGATGCTGGAAGGATGTTTTAAAAGAGAGGGGAAAATACATTCTCAAAGGGACTAGCACTTCTAAAGAGAATGAAAGGCCAATGAATAGTTGTTTAGGATTTCTGTTGCCTTTTCCTTTATCTTTCTCAAGAGATTTTAAAATACATTTTGATAAAATACAGTTATAAGCACTGTGAAACACAGGATGCCTGTACCTTGCCAAAATAGTGATGTCATAGTGCAGAAATCGTTCGATAACATGATATGTTTTCTATTCTGGAGAGCTCCCTAAATCAGGAAACGGAGTGAAAAATCTAAATTTTTGATTCATTCCAGGCCTAGGCGTGATTTAAGCACCACTTTTGCTGATTAGCTAGAGAAATAGATGCATCATGTGAGAGTAAGCTGAATTTGAAAAACTTTTAACAGAGGTAAGAGTGTTGCATGAAAAGGTCCAGGGACACCCAGCAGTGGGTAGAAAGTGATATATTGGCTAGCAAAGCCAGGGAGCAAAATGAAGAGAACTACATACAGCATGTATATATTGTGTACTTGATAAGCTGATATTTGATCTTCATGGTATGCTGGATATTTCCCCTACAAACAGGGGGATCAGACTCCCCTTCAGTTTCACTGCAAGGTTTCAGTTTGAAGTTGTGAGTCAACAAAGATGATCTAACTTGCTGTGCCCTGCATCTGGTGGGTAGGTGCACCCTTCATGAGGCTTTGGCAAGGGGTATCTGGAAAAGGTGGTCAATATTGGAATACCTTTTTATGTGCTGCCAAGAAACTTATTCTGATACTGGTTGAGACAGTCTGGTCCATGGCCTGCAGCAGTGACAGGAAGGTACATCATGACAGATAGATAGGCAGCAGTGCAATTGTGGTGGCCTGTTTTTCCTCCCAGGGTCAGGGTCTTGCCTGGCATTGATTACTTTGGTATTTGAGTGCTTCACAAACCTTAAGCGACTTGTATGAAACATGGATTGCTTTGCCAGCTGGAGCCATCAATAAAAGCTCCTATTGGAAGCACTTGGAGGAGGAGGTTCACTGATGCGTGTGGGTGACTTTTACACACATTCTAGTTTAGCTTTCCACAGTAAAACAGGTCAGCTTCAAATTCATTTGATAAATCAAAAAATTCTGCAGAAACACCTACCCACCTTAATATGGTACAAAGAAGCACAGTAGATGTGAAGAGGGTGTGAATTTTGATTTCTCCTGTTCCTTTACTAATTCTGAAGAAGGTTTTCATTATTTAGTTTCCAGCACTGTGTCACATGATGACCCGTAGAAAACACTGCCATTGAATTGCTGCATATGAATTTCAGCCCTCTGTATTCACATTAGTATGTTTAGGTAAGACTTAGCCTTGTATGTCAAAAAATAATGCCTTGAGGTTCCTGTGGTGAAGACCCTTGAGAGTTAAATGTATGTTATTTTACAGCAAGACTGAGAAGGTTTCACAATAAAACATCTTATCCCTTAGACTGTACACAGAAGAGGGAACCGATTATAGGGACAGCCAGGAGCCAGCCTTGGTTTGATTTGCACGTGAGAGACTTTACTATAAAGGCAGATGTTACACGTGTAATCCCATATGGAATGCAGTACAATTATTTGTAATCCCAGGTATGAAGTACTCTGTAAATTGCTTTAGTGATAGATGGCCTAAGTTAAAAAGAAGGTGTTAAGGTGGAAGTCAAATCAAGTTCACAATAGCTCTTAAAGACTTCAGAAATATCAGCCTTCAGCTCCAGAGCAGGGAACCCTCACCCACAGACAGCTACCTTCGCTGGTCTCCAGTGGTATCCCTGCCACACATGGCCAAGTTCAGCATGTGAGATGGAGAATACAGAATACCTTAAGGCAAGGGTTGCTCATAAGCTCCCTTTGAAGGTTTGAATCATCTCCTTTTCCCCAGCAGATGTTCTGTAGCTGGCTATTATGGAGGAAGTAGGCAGAAACCCCTCTCTTTCTCATGTTTTTAATGAAACAGATTTTTAGGAAAGAATTATAAGTATCTACTCTTGGCAGAGTGTAACTACAGAAAGTGCTTGTATGAGATCTTCAGAGACATGGCTTAGGAAGTTTTGCAGCAAGTTAAAGTAATTGTTTTAGCTAAGGACATGGGGAGTCATTGAGTAAGTACAACAGAAGCATATTGATTTCTGCAGTTATCACTGTCCCCATCCACCTTCATTCTGAAGACTAACATCAGTCAATTCAAAGCTGTTCAGCCTCTCAAAATAACAGGAAAGCAAGTAAGTCATATAAAATATTATTATGAAATTCAGTAGTAAGAGAGGAGAAAGTGTTAGGATTCCATCTGAGGCATTGCTTTTGGGTAACGGTCACTTGATTACTGAAAAGCATAAGAGCTATAATAGGGGAAGGCAGTCATCTTTCTAAAGAAATAAATTCTGTCAAATGCTTCCCTATGAGATTCTGAGCTTGGGGATAGGAATTCTGGAATTAATTCAATTAGTTATATAAGCATACATGTCTATTTATTCTTTTCCTACAGGGATTATGCTATAAATGGAGTCAACCCAGCACGGCTCAAAGGCTTGTTTGTTTGTTTTGCTTTTATCAGCTTGTAAGGGTCATTTGTGAACCCATAGCTTCAGAGAATGATCACATGGAGGGTCTTTGGCAAGCAAAGGGAAGAAGACACAAATCACTGAGATTGAGAATGCTCATCAGTGATCTGTTCCTTAACAGGACAGGAATCTTCAACTGATTTCAAGTTTCACTCACCAGGGTGTGTGAGGAACAAAGAGACAGTATTTTTCTTAAAAAGCCTTCCCAGGGAAACAACAAAAAGATAATTAGTTCCAAAGAACAACAATTCCAGTGAGGTAGTTCACTCTGCTCCAAGGGGTTTACCTACATGCATGTTATGAACTGCTGCCACACCAGGACTGTGAGTGATGGTGGGTATAAAGTCCAAATGACACAATAGATCAACTTAACTGAACTTCGAAAAATGAAATGGAAAACATATGGAGACAATATGAATGTCTCCTTAGTGTGAGGAGCCAGATTAGAGCATTACAAAGGGGTGGTACCTCCTTCCTGTTTATCTTGCATCATGTTTGGCTGGTCACAGGCAATAGTATTGCCATGATTTGTATGCCCCAGTTCTGCAGAAAAGGCAGTTATTCTTCAGAAACTGAAGGATCCAATTTGAAGTATAACTCTGGCCATTGAAGACTTATTTATTTATTTTAAGCACATACATTTTTCTGTGGCTTACCTCCTAATTGTGAATACTTCAGCAGAAAACATCAGCTGTTTCCAACAGCTAACAGAAGTGGGAAATTCAGATAGACAAGCCTATTTCATTGTTTTATTCCAGCAAGAAATAGTAGATTGGCTCTTGGTCAAATGCTACTGGTATTTGCCCTTGGATGCCCAATGTCTATTTTTCATTTATTCCTCTTCTTGAGACTGATTTAAAAATAAGACAAGACAGCCCTAGGTGATCCTGCTCACCTCAGTGTGTCCCAGACAGCTTTTGATTTATGATCTTCTAACTATATGCCATGATGTGGTTCATTCCATTGAAAGCCAACATTTTTAAAAAGAATTTTTATGTGGTTTTTTTTTTTAATGACAGTAAATTGATTGGGCCATGGGTAATATAAGAATACAAATGCCATGTCTGATTCAATTTATTATCTAGATTTGTGAAACTGTTTGAAAAATCTAAAGATACATAACATTTGGCTAAATCAGGGTGAGTTCAGTTATTCTGTGCTATCAGAATGCTACACTTGAGACTAGTGGGGAAAGGCAAGGAGAGCAGCAAGGTTACAGAGGGCGGGTTAGAAAGCTCTGACTCGGAAAAGTAATTCAGTCTTCTCACCTGGAGAGTCACTGTTAAGTACAAGCCATGAATTGCACTGTTGTAGTTCTGAAAGGCATTTAAGAACTGCAGTGGGCTGTTGTACCCAACCAAATACCATGAAGGGGAATGGAGGTCAGTGTGTGTGCTTGGGTGCCTTTTGAATTTGTTGCTTTAAAGTGTACATTCCCTGAATACTACTGCTAAGCAAAACCCTTCAGTGAGAATTGGAGGGCTTGATGATAACAAGTTTTTATTCTCTAATATTATTTTATGTTCTTTGCTGAAGTCTTGACCAAAATGTACTGCCTTTTTTTTCCGAGGTCGTGGAAAAAAATCCTTTGAACTCTCAGGAGGAAGGTCATGGCTATAGGAATTTGGGTTTGAGCACTCTGCCTAAAAGCACAGCATAACCTCCATCACAAACAATCTGTCTTGAAATTTAAATGTGTTCACAGCCCAGAAAAGAAGCTATTAATATGATGACTTTATATACATACACCCACAGATATACATGTGTGTGCAAACACAGGCACATATATATGTGCCCACACTGGTGGCTAATTATGTTGTAGATCATTTAATAAGCTCAACACTTTTGCATCCTGTTCTTCTTCTGGGTTGCAATGTCCATACAGAAATATCTGATGTGAAATTTGCCAATCCAAGGCGAAGAAAGAAACTTTTCTAGCTTGTCATGACACGCAACCAGTAATATTTCTGTTACATGATTCTCATTTGGATTTCAAATGCCAAGGTATTTTTAATGTAAAAATAGTAAGAGGTTTATAGCATCTCTTCTTCCATAGTTCTCTTAGTGTCTTCAGAACACCACTGGCTGCAGTGCTGTGTAAATGCAGATATCATGCTTTCAGAGCTTTGTTTAGTGTGTCTGCTGTGTACTGTGTTGCACCACATAGACATTGCAGCCTGCTCAGTAGACCCTGCACTGTGCCCCAATGTCGTGGTTTAACCCCACATCCCAATCAAATCTGTCGTTATCTCAAACCCATGCCCCACGTTGGGCGCCAAAAAAGGCCTGTCGTGGTTTAACCCCAGCCAGCAGCCAAGAACCACGCAGCCTCTCACACACTCCCCCACCAGCGGGATGGGGAAGCGAATCAGAAGGGTAAAAGCTACAAAAACTCATGGGTTGAGATAAAGACAGTTTAATAGAGAAAGCAAAAGCTGCACACACAAGCAAAGCAAAACAAGGAATTAATTCACTGCTTCGCGAAGGCAGGAGGTGTTCAGCCATCTCCAGGAGAGCAGGGCCCATCATGTGTAACGGTTCCTTGGGAAGACAGACTCCCAAGACAGACATCACTCCAGATGTCCCCCTTTCCTCCTTCTTCCTCCCACCTTATATACTGAGCATGATGTCATATGGTATGGAATATCCCTTTGGTCAGTTTGGGTCACCTGTCCCAGCTGTGTCTCCTCCCAGTCTCCCATGCATCCCCAGCTTCCTTGCCAGTGTGGCAGTATGGAAAGCAGCAAAGGCCTTGACTCTGTGTAAGCTCTGCTCAGCAATAACAAAAACATCTCTGCATTATCACCTCTGTGTTCAGCACAAAACCCAAACATAGCCTCATACTAGCCTCTATGAAGAAAGTTAACTCTACTTCAGCTCAAACCAGCACACCCAACTATTTCATAACAGATTGAAAACTTATTAGAATGACACTTCATTTTTATTTTACAATTATTTTTCTGGTTCTTTTCAGATGACAGACGGCATGTTGAATTGTGGTTGTGTTACAGTTTCTTTCTTGTTCTCTTCCATCCATAAGCCAAAATTTTATATTGTGATGCTGAGTCTCATGAGGCAAAGCATCAACTTGGCCGTGTTGCTGGATCCCACCATAAGCTGAGCAGTAAAATGTGCTCTGTTCACTTTTGAAAGTGGGCAAGGAGACACTGACATCATCCAGCAGTGTTGGCTGACAAATCTTACCGAACTGAGAGAAACTGACATTTAGGACAGTATAATTTTTTTTCTTTGTAATTTACACTGTCCCAGTAGTTAACAATTGTGACAGCATTTGTCCTGGTTGGATGACTTTCCTTCCTTCTCTTGAATGATGCTGGGAAATTCTTTGTAGCAGTTATATCACATTCCCTGATGTCTTCATGTGTATTTTGCATCCAATTTTCTATTGATCTGCTAAGGTCATGTCTTGGTCCTAATCTGAGCATTAAATATATTTTACTGGTTTGCACTATGTGCTGTTTTCTTACATACAGAATGTAATCCATTATTGTGCAACTCTTACATGGTACTCTTGCTCCCCTTATCACCTGTAGCTCAGGTGACTCTGTACTGAGAACACTTTCCATTATCACAGTTCTCTCCATAATCCCCACAAGTGCCACTCTGCATTTAGGTTTCTCTCCTATTCTACTTGTAATAGAAGATGGTTAAATAAAGTTCTTAGGAGAGAATTGTGTTCTACCAGTGCAAACTCCTAGATTAATTTGTCATTTTCCTCACTAAAAATGCACATACTTACTGTGAAAGGGGTGGGTGACAGGACCACCTAGCAGGGCTTAATTTTTCAATGTGTCAATAATTTGCTTTTGGAATAAGATGTTCCAATACTGACACCACAGCCTGAAGTGAGAACTGAAGAGCCAATATAAACCTGGCCTTGAAGAGATGTGCTTTGGGGTTTTTTTTGTGTGATTTCATCATATGCAGCATAATCAGCCACTAAATTTAGTGTCCTAAGTTCCAAAACTGTTTGAGAGCAGATCCTGACTTCTGTGAGTACTCACATTGCTTTATAATGTGTTTAGGAATTTCCTGAGCAGTTCTTGGTGTTTTCTTTCTCAGTGGACTTAACCATAATAGTGTTTACTTGTATTTCAGCCACAATTAGGAAACTTTCTGACTAATCTTGGAATAGATGAATTCAGACTGTTCCTGTAAACAGATTAATGTTTTGTTTGAGAATATTTTCCAGTGATTCTCTCACATTTTTGAAAATTCTTGTGTAGTTTTAGCAACAAGCTGCAAATTTGTGCTAAACACTTCAACAAATTTCTCCTGGAAATAAGAAAACAATTAAACAGAAAATAGATTAAATTTCTAATAAATAGAATTAGAAAATAGGTTAAAAGATTTCTATTTTCATCTCTGTCATGGTGAGATCTGGGAGTTAACAGCCTTGTATCTTGGTCTTCTCTCTCTCAGATTCTTCCTCTTAGACTTGCAGAGTCCTGATCTAGTTTTGTTTTGCTTCTTGCAAGTTTATTCACTATTTTATGAAGTGTAGCATGCAAACAGTAAAGCAGAAGTGTTGGCTTTTGTAAATCACCACTTGCTCCCCAGCTGATATAATTTCCCCTAACAAACCATCTCCCCTTGTTGTATCAAAATTACTATTTTCCAGCACTCACTTATTTACCTGACTACATGAATATGATACTACCTGGGCATTCTCCAATGTTATTCTAGTTTGTCCAGGACCATGTTTGTGGTCAGCATCCTTGCTACTGCTTTGAGCTGGTTTGGAGGGAGGGAAGTGAGGATGAAGGAAAGCAGGAGGGGGCAGGTGGGGAGCTGGAGAGAATCCCACATCTCTCTCTGCAGATATTCTCAAGGAGAGGCAGAATAGCATGATAAACCCCTAAAGCTTTGTTCAAAGAAAAGCAGAGATACTATGTGAATTATATTCAAAGCTAAATTCTACTGCCCTTCCAGTGCACTTACTTTGTGTAACAGTGTGTGTTTTGACTGCAAAAGAAAAGCTTCAAGCGATGCAAATAATGCCTTCTTCTGAAACCCAGATAGAAATAAACTGGGCACACTGTAGAAATGTAAATGTCACTAAAATCTCAAGTGGATTTAAGATACTGCTTTGAAAATTCACAAATTTGTTCTCACTTACCCAAGGCTTCTGCTTGGGAAGCTATGTTAAAGGCAGAGATTTTCACTTTAGAAAAACAGTCTCCATTTCTGTTTGAGAAAACAGAATTAAATACAAACCTGTCAGTCCTTTACCCAGCCCTGATGCCAGACTATTTAACTGTGCCAGGCAGTGGACTTGTGCTTTTACCTTTCTAATACAGAGCTGCTGTCACCTTGGAGGAATTGCTGATGCTTCACTTTGTGGGGTTTAAAAATAGTAACCAGGGAAAGGAAGGAAAGAAGGAAGAAAGGAAGGGAAGGCTCTCTAAGTTGCATAGGGGTAATTTTCTGTCTGATTGTCATTTTTCTGAATCCCCCCCCGTATTAATTATTTCAAGACCTTTAGTCCTGACTAAACCATTATTAATGTCACAGTCCTTAGGCTACAGCAACAACAGCAACTGCATGTTTCACAGGAGTCTGTGACTGCAAAGCCTGATGTCCTGCTTGATTTTTCCAAAAGGAGAACTCTTTATTGGTCGCTATTATATCAGACTAAGATTTTTACAGGACTGCAGAAATGTGCAATTCTCTGTATTCTTATCAGGGGAAGGCAGATAAATGTTTACTTGCAAAGCAAATTGTCCAAGAACACAAAGGCTATGGCAGAGCTATGACTTCACAAGCTGTCCCTCCTGGCACTTCTGAACTAGTTGCCTCTCAGTTGTTCATGACCTCCCCTAACAGTCAGGTTTATATTCTCCTTTTAGGGAAAACTCTCAAAGGGTTCTGATTTATACCAAGAAGGGCACAAATATGGTTGTGGACGAAGTTCAGTGTATCTGGCCATTTCTCCTGTGGCACTCACTTCTGGAATGATATTTCATTAAGGGAATTAAAGGATAGGATTAGTCCAATATAATAGAATCTCCCCTTACCCCCAATTCCAAACTCCAAACAATGCACTTCTACTTTTGGAGCCTTTTACTGCAAAAGATAACTTTGTTTCAGATGAATAAAATGGAGGAACTCTGTGTTTGTAGATAGGGGTTGCATTTAGTCTCGCACACAAAAAAATCTAGTCAATCCATGTACTCTGACACTTCCTGGTGTTAGCAGCTATCTTGCTTGCGTGTGTACTCCTGAATTTAAATTAAAATCCTTAATTTACCCTGTCTTGACAGCTCACTTCCATGACTGCTATACGAAATGTCCAAATGGGCGTAAAGTCAATCTTAGCTACTAGTACGTATTTTTCTCAGAGTCAATGAAATCTAGTGCTGCAGTTTCTCCAAATGCTGTTGTAAATTTTATTAAAATGGAAAGCCAGACACAGTAAGTTTATCTCCAACTATAAAGCATTTTCTTTATCATGTACTGCAGCATTATAAAGAGACAACTGAGCTATGAGAAGAATTATGTCACATCTTGATAAGAAAAATCCTAGAGGGCTTTGAAAATAATAAAAATGTTATAAAACTGTATTATGGTGTGCATGATAAATCACAAGCTATCTTTAACTTTGATACTTTCTGGTGGATTAGCAGAAATACTGTAGTTTTATTGAGATTAACACTAATTCTAGTAATAAATCTCTGAGGGAAAATGAAATGAGGAGTGTTACCCACCTGAGGATGACTAAAATGATTTTGTTTCCAAAACGTTTCCTATTTAAAATATGTCTCTGTACTTATTTTATTCCCTCCTTGGTGTCGACATGCAATGTTGTTTGCACTTTTGTTGCAAAAGGAACAGGGTGTTATGTGATTTACAAACACTGATGCCTATGCTCTCAATAATAAGAACAGACATAGAAAAATGATATGCTGATAACCATCTTGAAAACATAGGGGCAGGAAAGCTCTTTACTTGTCATGTCATAAATTTTACAGATCTGTATTACAAACATATTTCACTTAGATGTTATCAGATGTGGTTGGTTCCAAGTTCTGATTCCTTCACTGTTGGGTTGTAGGTATAGCTGTAGGGCAGTATTAATACATTTCTCCTGAAGATATGGAACTGGCTTCCAGTGAAAACTTTGCAAATTGAATTATCTTTGCAAAATCTGGTATTTTACATGAAAGGCCACTGTGTCAACCAAGTCCCTCACAGGCTTAAAATGATGTATGGTAGGATTGAATTGCTCAAAACAATGGCCTTTAAAAATAGTCAGATCACCAAATCTTTGCGTTTCACCACTATAATGGATGTATGCATCTTCCACCTTCAGTCTGGAGAAACTGTTAACAGAGGGATTAATGCCTTTCTGAAAATTCTAAAATGACTTTGAGCAAAATATCAGGGTCACCAGAAGTCATAAACCATCAAAATTAACAAACATATCACTTTTCGAATTGTCCAAGGACACTGCATGGACTTTATTTCAACCATTGAATGGACTTACTCTGAGCCTTCTTGTTTCTCAAGTTATTTGGGCTCTTAAAACAACGTGGGGTTTTTAGGTTGTTTGGATTTTTTCTTCTCAAAGTTAGCTTAGCAATGACATACATTCTTTCTCTAGCTTCTAATTGAGAAAGGTTACAGTGATAGGGACAACTTAAGTAATATCCTATTCAATTGGCTGAGCTGGTGGATTTGGCAGCCAGTATTAACTAGATTGGGGTTTGTCATGGAATAGGATCTTGCCTTTGTTTGCTGCTACCACCTGTCAGGGGAAGGATGTGGACTCTAGGAGTGACTGCTTTTGTGTGAGTTGGTTTCTGAGGAGTGGAGTCCTGGATGGTCCTAGAAGTTAGAAAACTACAGTGCCACACAATAGGGTTGCCAGTAACGGCAGGAGAAAATAAAAGTAGTATTAAATAAGAAACCTAGGCATTCAAATTTCAAAATGCCAAGGTGATTACCTCTGCAGTCTTAATCATTATTTATTTATTGTTTAATATCTCAATTACTGGTCAAATTATCTCCTAAACATAATTTTAAATTATGTGATTAATAGCATGGTTTTTTGTTCTAATGCTTCTGACCAGTTGATGTGCACAGTCTGCCCAGATGCAGGTGGAGAGCAGCTATTTAATATTCTGGTTGTTCCACCATGCCCAAAGGTGGCTCTGTGCCACATGTTACTTCATGACAGTGAAAGCATTTCCTGAAGACAGGTTGCCTAATTTCCTAATGGACACTCTCGTGCCATTCACTGTAATATGACACATCCATATTAAAAATTATTACTCTTTTATAGGAAAGTAAGTGAGTCACAGGAAAAATAATTGAAGTATCCATTTATGCTGCTGTCCAATATAGGGTGCCTAAGATTTTTTTTTTCTTAGTTCAGAGTACTTAGCATTATGTATCAATTAATAAGCTCAAAATATAACTCCTATTACCTTCAATTGCAGCTGAAAGTAGCCAGTGCATTGATGAACAAGCCCTTATGGTTCCCAATTGTGAGTCCAGAAAATCAGGGAAATTAATGCTAGTGCCTAGCTATTAAATCAGAGAGCAGTTTTTCCTTAAAACCATTTCTCATTCACTATATAATTTTTTCCAGTAAATGAAGCCATGATCCCGTAGGAAACAGCATATTCATATAATGCTGATTCACACTCATCTTCTCCAAGTTTCATCTTTTGAAATAGAAAAGGGAGACAAAAAAAGAGAAAAAAAGAAAAAAAAGCCACAACCCACATCCCCAATTTAAAAAAAAACCAAACCCAAACAACAACCCACAACCCCAAAACTTCCTTTGTGGAAAGAATGGTGTGATCATGTAATGCAGAAATACTGAGATTTGTACACCCAGGCTAAATTCCTGTATTTCTTGAGTCTTGTGTTCAAGATTACAACTTTAATTTCAAGATTGCTGATTGCTCCAAGAAGGCAATATCCACATGTTCTCTAACCCACTAAACACCTTAAATCCCCTTATAGCTGCATCCTTTTATCTTCTAGTTCAGTATGACACAAAAGTGTAGAAAACTATCTGAGGCAAGATTGTTGAAAGTTATAACCTTTAAAATCATTAATTAAAAGCAATGCACAGAACATATTTTGTTAAAAATCTGTGTGAGAGCTGTCAGGTGTTTCAGAAGATGTAAAGGTATTTTTCTTGAGATTCTATGTTCGTACTTTGAGATGGACTCTTCCATCTCAAAGTTTTGCTACTGGCAATTTTCATGGGTGAAAGAAAATGTGGATTTTTTTTTTTCCCCTTTAGAGCCAGCGGGGCAAAGTCTGTTGACATTAGGACACACCATGATGACTGGTTAGTGCCTCTGAAGGCTTCAATGAGAGTGTGGATTTAATAGGGGAGCAGGGTGCCAGTTTATTTTGATTCAGAGGAGTAAAGCTCATGATTCCAGATCTGTAGGTAGCTTTTACTGTTCTTCATGCTGTGGCTAGGTAAGATTTTAAATATACCAAGGACAAAATTTCATTGAGAGATTTTTAATGGAAGGAGTAGAGCTGGATTTTAGTATAGTTTGGTTTCATAATTTGGGAATCAAGTACAGAATGAGGCTTAAAACCAGGAATAAGTGGGTTCTAGTGACCATCTCCTGTAAATCTCGCCAGATGACACCTCCGTCAGCAAGATGATGTTCCTTATTATCATGGTATATATATATAAATCATTTTTCTTTCTTCATGTCTAAACATTGGGGCCATAACTGAACAAAATATATGCAAGACAGAAAAAGAAAAATCTGTGAAACACTTTTATATTCCTAAAATACTGTAATTATGTTACAGATCCATTTATAGCATGAGAAAGTAATTTAAATTCATAATGCTCAATGAAACAAGACCACAAGTTACACTTGGTGCTAGTTTATAGCCTGTGCTTACTTCTTGCTTTGGTAGAGCCTGTGAAGGTGATAAACTATTGCAGAGTTGGACCCACTTCTGATTACATTTGTCTGGTTTTCTGTCAAAAGCCTGGAACTACAAATAACTCTAAAACATGCAACTGAGATTAGGGAAAAAAACACCCTCCTTTGCTTTTGTCATGCTGTTATGCTGGTTTTAATTAGAAGTAGAAAGTTCTGGAACATAAGCCAAATCTGAATTCAGGATTTATTTTTCTGGACCCCAGTCATGTGCAGCCTCTGTCCTGGCTGTAATGCTGCTCCCTCTGTCTGTTAAGACAATGTGAGGCAGAGAACCTGCTGTCCCAGGTGCCATTGCATGTTCCCCTGGCTTGCTGTTCATGGCAGAGCAGAGCCTGCTGAGCAGTGGTTGCTGCTGTCCCCACTCAGAGGCCTGTTGCTGCCAGCCAGAGCAGGGGAATATCTCCAAGAACCCTCAGAGGATGCTGACAGTGATGGGGTCTACACAGTACCTCAAAGGATAATGTGTGGGACACTGGGTAGGCAGAGTAAGTGCCAGGGACTGTCTTTCCCCTGTTTCACTATTTTCCAGTCTGTGAAATAGCGATGGGTTCCTGTTCCTCACATCCTTGCACCACTCTGGCTAAAAGAGGAGTCCTGAGTTCCCACCACATTCCTACTATATGTATTTATTTATTTACTTACTTACTGAGGCTGAGGGAGCTGGGGCTGTTTAGCTTGGAGAAGAGGAGACTCAGGGGAGACCTTATCAACCTCTACAACTACCTGAAAGGAGGTTAGAGTGGGGTGAGGGTTGGTCTCTTCTCCCAGGCAACCAGCAGGGGGACAAGAGGGCACAGACTCAAGCTCTGCCAGGGGACGTTTAGGTTGGATATTAGGAAGAGATTTTTTTTTAAGGAGAGAGTAATCAGGCACTGGAATGGGCTGCCTGGGGCGGTGGTGGATTCACCATCCCTGGAGGTTTTCAAGATGAGACTGGATGTGGCACATAGTGCCATGGTCTAGTAATGGTGGAAAGGTTGGACTTGATGATCCTTGAGGTCTCTCCCAACCCTCTATGATTCTATGATTCTGTTTCATTTACCCTGGAGGACAATTTCTTCATTCAAGACGAAGACAGTACTTTGGGGTTCAGAGTTTTGTGATGATCTGATGTATAGCAGGATGTTGTTGAACAATGTGGCTCAGATATGACAGTGCTGGGGCTGAGCCCCTCTAGTTATGTTACTTGAGAGTGGCCAAAAAAATTCCACACTTCCCCTCTCCAAAAAAAAAAATTTAATTAATTCACTCCTGAATTAAATACATTTGCCTTAACTGCTGTGCTTTTAAGATTTTCCTTTCAACTGCAAAGAAACATTAGATAAAGCCTTGGGAAGGGATAAGGACAGGTGGGGTGTTTTCTTTTTCAAAAGAAGCATTTTGGATAATGACAGGGCTTAGCCCGTGAAAACAGTAGCTGACTGGATCTTTGGAAGAAACACGGCAGGGAATGTCTCTGCTTCTTTAGCTCAGGAGAAGGTATTCTCCTAACCTGAAATGCTGGATTTAAATTTTTTGTTCCAATTTAGGGCCTTCAATACCACGATTGAAGCTGACACTGGTTCCTTTTCCTAAGCTCCTTGATGTGAACAGCTGTATTCTTCAGGATAAAATCTCATTAGAGGATAAATTGACGTAGACATATCTCAGTGTGAAACAATGTTAATGTTTTTGTGATATTAAGAGTTCTATGAAATAAAAATAGTGGGAGTGTAAGGCATTGATAATAGAGCAAAGAATGTAAAAACTTAATAGTGGAAGAAACAAATACACCCTTCACTGAAGAATTCTCAAGAAATACCAATGAGCCATGTTGTCTAGTAGCAAAGTTACCTTCAAGTGACAGTGCATTTTAAAACACATTATTTAGCTTTTGAATGCTCTTTGGAATATTATTGGTGGGTTTTCTTCTCCTGGAGACTGCAGCAAGTTATACATTTGTTTATCTTACTATTTTTGTACAGGCAAAACATCTGGTGGCATAAGCAGACACAGCACTCTTCAGAGTTGCTTAGTCTGTTTTAATTACAGAAAAGCTGCCTGGGATAGTGTTCTTCTCTAGGCATGTTTGGGGTTGTTTTTTTTTGCTGCATTTTAAAAAATGTGTGTGTTTTTTTATCCTTTTAAAATATTTGCATTTAATGTTAAAAATTACAAATAACGGATGACATACACTTTTTCATTAACATAAAAAATTCCAATCTCTATTTCAGTATAAAACGATCACAACTTAATAAACAACTTTGAAGACAGAAACCTTAAGGTCTCAGATGAGCATGCATTGAAAATAAAATGACAATGTTCTCAAAGCATTACTGATCTGTAGGGTTTGCTTTGTTCTGCTTCCAGGAACTTCTACAGACCTTTGTGTTTTAAATGAATGAATATTCAGAGATTCAAAGTACTGTGGGTTTTTTATTTTCTTTTAAATCATAAATATTTTTGGACAACATTGTGTGTTTTGTATAAAAGTAATGTATTACAGACATAGATTATATCTTTTATATTCTATACATATAAAATAGCATAGCATTTACCTTTTTCAAGGTATTGTCTTGTGTTAGTAAAGGGAAAATTTTTTCCTGAAATTCTTAGGTGTGGCCAACACCTGACTTTATTATTTTATTTTTAAAGAATGTTTAGTTGAAAGGAAGTTGGGAGGCCTGGATTTGAGTGTCTGTATGTGTGCACTAGAAAGGGCCTGGGAGGAACTCCAGACCGTGTAAAGTCTGAAGTGCTATGTGGCTGTGCTAAATTGTTACCATGACGCTGAATAATGGTGAGGTGATGAGCTGAATTTCTAAGAGCAGTAATGGTGCCGAGCAATCCTTGGCTCCTGCCAGTAAAATGTGCAGAAGTATTCCTGCACTAAACCTTTTGTTGTTGGGTTTTTTTTTGGTGTTTTGTGTTTTAGGCTTTTTTTTGTTTAACACATCATAGTTGTCCTGTAGCTGAATAAGGTACAGATGAATTGTGCTGAGGAGGAAGATGTGCAGGGCAATACATACTGGCTCTTCTGCTAATGTGCACATGGCACGCTTGTTTTAAGCTGTAAGGATTTTCTAAAAAGTAACAGTAGAATTCAGGCTCTATCAAGCCCTGTGTGCTCTCCTCAGCTACTGCAGCAAGAAGTTCACCTTTGAAATGAAGACTCCAGCTTGACTTAGCTTTTTTTCTTACCTTCAGGATCATGAAGAGTTTTAAATTAATATTCCATGTAACATTTTAATAACCTGATCAGATTTCCTGTTCAAATCATAACTTGCTGGGGTTTTTTATCATCTCATCCTCTACATCTGCCATGCCACTGGGCAGCTAAGTAGCTTATATTGCTTTACCTCTAGTGATGAATTACATGAGGTAGGGAAAAATTGATACAGAAGGTTGGGAAGATGAGATGTCTGGACAACAGTGGAGTAGATCTGTTACTCGGCCACTGACTCAGGTTGCACCTGAAGGGTAAGAAATGCCATCTTGTGTCATTCCTGTCTGATAAAACTTTGTAGCGACTGTAAAAACAGTTGCTTCCTTTTTGGCACATTTTCACTACACGAAACAGTGTCTGATTTCAATGGTTAGTGAGAAGATGATAGCCTTCAGACTTTAAGCGTGCACGAAGAGTGGGACTAGCAAATTAACTTAAACACTAAATGTGTTACCTATCTATGAGATTTTGGCTTTGAAGTTCTTACCATAGGTGAAAGTGCAGCTTCATTAGTGACATGGTGTCCATTCACTGAACAAACCAATCGAGCAATATTCATGGCACAACCTAGCCCAGCAGCACAGAGGAACTCTTGCTTGAATGCTGGTATTGTGTAGCTGTATTAATCTCTGCGAATTAAGGCTTAATCAGCCTTCTCCACAAAGGATTGATTTAATATGACAGAATTAGTTTTTAAGTCCTAGGGTTGTTGCCCAAACAACCAATCATATTTCCCTCAACGTTGAATCTCCATAGGAATGCATTGGAAGAGTTTGAACTAGATAGCAAATATGTAAGGTCTTTGTCCTCAGAACTAGAAGTAGTGACTTTAGTGTGGCCTGTCACAATGACTCAGACTTGAAAAGCAGTGTCATAACTGCCTTTGACATCTCTACCAGGCAACAACAGCCGTGTTAATTTTGGATGGAGAGTTGCAGGCACAACTGAAATTTACGTGAGCTGTTTGACCTAAAGCTGATTTCAAGAGCATTTTAAGTTCAGGTAAAACACTTCATGAGGCTCATGGGAAAGATGTGCTTACAATGGCTGTTTGATTTTATAATTTTGTGGATGCATTTCCTCATACAGTTTCTCTGAGGTGAAATTAGCTCAGCCTAAGGCTGGACTTTCTGCTGCTGTTTGTGGTGAACTCAGCTATGGTCACACCTTCAGTTCTTGTCCCTAGGAGAAAATAGAGTGGAATCTCATACATCTCCTCAAATAAAAGTGTGTATCTGTCTGAAAGGCATGGGTTTAGGTTTTCTCTAAATTTTCTGGAAGAAAATATCCAAGTTGCACCTGCATTTGCAGAGAACAAACACAGCATTTCATATGGCTTACATGCACCTGCAGAACATTTTCTGAAAACACAGCAGCTGCTGCTGCAGGGGTCTCTGTTGGCTGGGAATGGTCAACAGGAGCTGTGAGACCCTCATAGGCACTAAGAACACTTATAGTAATTCCAGAAAATCTATTTGACTGTCTTTCTCTAAAGTAAGAAAATTTAGAGGGGCTGTAGCTGCCTGTCATACAGTCTAAGAAATTACTTTTGTTATGCCTTTAAAAATGCATCATGCAAGAATCCCAGCAGGCAGGTGAATATGAGGTGATTGGACTGTGGTGGGACACAGAGGGAGGGAAGGAAGGATGGCTGTTGCTGCAGTGAAGTAATGATGAAATATCTTTCAGATAAATGTCCATTTACAAAAAGTCTAAAAGTTAAAGGTCACCCTATTTTGTCTGATGGGATGTTTAGAATCAAAGCATGTCAGAGATGCTTAAAACAAGAAACCTACACATGTCTCTGCCTTTCATTGAAGAATATAATTCACTGGAAATCCCTCAATGCTTTGGATGTGTTGAAATAGTTGGCCTTTGTAGGACAGTTTATTTCTGAGTCTCATTCCTTTTATTCTTTATGGAGTTGGTAAGGTGGCGTGTGGGAAGGGAATGGAATATTTTCCATTTGTCTCAGATGAAAACTTCTTCCATGACCGTCACACAGGTGGAATGAATAGTTCCAGACCCAGAAAAACTAGTTTCTTGACTGCTGGAGAGAAAAATAATCAGGAAAATATTAGTAATTTGTTTACCTTAGTCATTAAAAAGCAGAGCTTTGTTGCAGAAGTCCTTATAAATAACTAGTACTTAGGCATAAACTGCTATCCAGAATGATGTGACACCGACTGGTGGTAGCTTCTAATAAAAAAAGGGCTATAGGTCCCTCCCTTACAACCTTGTTCCACTAATTTGTGGTTTAGATATTTCCTTATGTTAGTCAACATAATTAGAAACATTGATAAGTTGTTTTGTTTTGTTTGTTTGTTTTTTCATTAGCCTCCCCAACATTATAATTTTCAGCTCAAGAGCTTTGGCTTGTGGCTGTAGTTGAGCAAAGCGGTGAGAGGTGCTGAGGAGTTTGCAGGAGCTGCATAAAACTACAGCACTCTGGAGGTGTGATGCAAAGGCCAAACACAGGAAGAACACAGGAAGGCAGCCAAGGAATGTGAGCTGGAGAAATCCTCCCCAGTCCCTTTCTGTTCTGCTCCTGGGGATGATTTGCCCCTGCGTAGAAACAAGGACAGCTAGTTCCTTTAGTTTCAGCCTACTTACAGTCTTGAGGGATTGCAACTGGATAGGAGAGGTTTGCCAGGCAGGGAACAGTACTGGTTATTACATGTGCAGCACAGTACTAAACCCTTCTTGCCTCCACATTTTGAGGAGCTCTGTGGTAAGCAGTTTCGTAACATGAACTGGAGTGTATTGGCTGCATATAAGCAGGTACCCTGAGTTGCTGCAGAGAGGATGAAGTTATCCACCACAAGAAATTTATTAAGGGAGAGGGAGAGCTTAAGTATGCATTATAGCAGCAGGAGTGAAGCAATGTAGCACAAAAGGAATACAGGGAAGGTGCCAAGTACAGAAAATGCAAAGGGTTCCAAGATGTAGTAATGAGAAGTACTGAAAAAGTGTAAAAGAGGGAGAAAGAGACTGCAGGAGAAGTGACAAATACGAAGTGAAAACTTATGATATATAGACTATGTTACATAAGAGGAGAATTTTAATTTGATGAGATTATGTAAAGTGAAAGATTTCTTCAGCAGCTGAAATTTATTAATCTGCACTTTATCCCACTGCAGCATAAGGTCCAAAGAAAGTTCAGAGAGTCTTTATCAAACTCGCACAAATAGAAAAAGCTCACAAACCAACCCACACTTTCCATTCCCTGTGATGGATGTCAGCCCTTCCCACAGAAAGGTGTGCACAGCACAGCACAAGCACCTCTGGTGGGATATCTGTGTTGGTTGCTGATAATGATTCTCTCTCACAGGGCAGCAGTTCAGACAAAGGGAAGCTGTACAATGAAAAGGGCTGAACATAAAACAATACTGCACTCTAACAAGCAGCGTAAGGATTTTTAGAGCCCAAATAACAGAGAGAGTTTGGACTTTTTCTGCCCAACTGGCAGCAACTGTCTCCTGAGAACATTTAGAGAGCTGCTCAGGGATTAATTATAAACACACAGCTTGATTTTTCAGCCATTTCAAAACATCTGCAAGGTACAGACTGCCATCGCTACGTATAGCATTGTGCGAGAGCGTCCTGGAGCTTACGAAAATACATGCTGGAGCCATGAATCAAACTCAGTCATGTGATGGAGGGGAGGTGCTGGGCTGGCTCCCAGCCAGTGGTAGGAGCTGATGGGTGGAACAAACGGGGCATAAAAAGACTAATATGACTAACGGATCCTGGATGCGTGGTACCTTTATTTGGATCTACAGGAATGTAGGCTCTAGCAGTTCTGCAGCTCTACCAGCCTTTTGCCTGACACTGGAACTGCTGCTCACAAAGTAGAATCCTGCTGCTCTGTGGTAGGAAGGATAGAGAAGGAACATGGCCTGCATTTTGAAGGTAAATCTCTATCTGTTGCTTGAATGCATTGTTAGAGAGCCCCTCGCTGCTCAGAGGCATGGAGTTGGTATGGTCCTATTGCACCTTCGTTGTGTTTTTGAATACTGGCTTTGTGTGGCAAATGAGTACGGAGAGATTCTGCAATGTACAGCTGTGCTCTGCCTCCCTCTGCCTTTCTTTGTCAGAACTGTGAGCTAGCGGGAAGTGTGTACTGAATAATAGGAGGGGGGAGAGGGGCTCTGGTTTGTCTCAGCTGACTTTGTCTGTGCTGAATTCCTTCAGGAGTGATAGCATTTGGGCAACAGACTTCTAGTACAAAGGACAAAACGGGGAAGTTATTTTCTTTTTCTAACCATGCAGCATTTACTGCTTTTAAAGTAAAGGTTGCAGATGTACACAGCTGTCCCAGTTGCTCCTTAAGCACACACTCCCCTGCTGAATCTACTCAAGATCCACATGCTCCACACAATGATACGTAATATTTAGCTGCATTTTCTAATTAAGCAACCTCTTTGATAGAGGGTTTTCCCCCTTCATGCCAGCAAATATAAGCTTAAACTTACCGTGTGATCGTATGCTGTCTCCAGCCTGATTTCCTCCCCAAGGTAACAGTGTTTGCAACCCACATGTCATGCAGATGGAGGGAGCATCACCCGCACAGAGTATTGAATGGAAGGGGAGGAGGCGGAAGTGCAGTCAGTTGAGAACAAACAGCGTTTGTTTCCTTGCAGTGCTGTCACTTGCAGGGAGTCACTCTCCTGTGCCTGGCTTTAAAGGGCTTTATTTCAGATCCCTTTGCTATCTGTCTCGCTACCTTCTGTGTGTATCTTGAGTATATTTGTACTTCGTGTCTTTTAGTAAATAAAACTGATCTGTGAATTCTTTCATATTTTCAATCTGATCTTCTAAGAAAGAATTGATTATCCCAAACTTTGGGATAGCCTGTCATAGCAGTTGCCTTCGACATATCAACAACATGGATAAATTGCAAAGCTTCAAAACAGCTTCCAGATATTAAACATTCCTGCATCTCTGTGAATCCAATCCTTAGCACTATTTTTGGGCGTACAACTTTGAAAACAACTTATTTTGCTGCACTCTTTTCCCTTTTCATTCATTCATTGCCCACTAGTGGATGTGTGCTAGGTACATGGAAGTTTTTTGAGTTTTCTTTCATGAGCATGTAGGTTGTGGGAGCCTATATTAGTAAACATGGCAAAGTCTGCTGCAAGTGCAGAAAGTTTCCTGAACTAGCAGGTGCTGCTTGGAGATAGATGGTAACAAACTCCTTTAATCAGACAGCAGTACTGCAACTAAGAGTTAAGTTGTGACTTGGGATGAGGAGTTACGAGCCATGTGAATGGAGCCTGGTTTCGCAAAGATAAGCATGTGCACTCCTTTCTAAACACTCCCTGAATGGCTGAGCTTGGATTTGCAAGTGATCCAGAATACAGAATTTCTTAATTTTGCTTCCTGTGTGGAGAGATCACATGCAAAAATTTTCCCTCTGGCCATAACAGTTAAATAAAAATGTCCTTTTACAAGAAAACTCCAGTGTCTCTTTCTCCCCCCGAGTTGTTTCCTCTGCGCAGTCTGGTGACACAGCCTGCCACAAGCATGGCTTAGAGTTTGAGTTATAATACAATAAACACCTTCCCTTTGCCCAGGCCTGGAGGTCCATTTGATTGTTACTCTGATGACTAAATCAATGGATAAACTGGTATTTCTTGACAGACAGCCCTCTTCCAGCTTAATTCTTAATCTTGTTAATACAGGCAGGTGCAAGGATAAAAAGTGAAACAGATATGTGAAGATTAACTTTCCCATAGGGCAGGCTGGATTTTCTCAGACAGACATCTCATGGGAGTAATTTAATTGTCTAGCTCAAGATACTTAATGGTGTATAAGTTTTTAATGTAATGTCCACAGATACTCCTCAAGCATTTTCCTTAACAACGAAATCCAGGATAATGTATATATTTTGATGTGACACCAGGCTAATTCCTTCCTGAAAATATAAACATGTTAGCTACACCCTCCTCCTTTCCCTCAGGTTTGTCCTGACGCTCTTGTTTATTGTCAGTAGCTTGTGTGGAAACAGGAAAAGAAAATCAAAACCTGAAATCTATAAGTATAGATTTTAACTAGGTGGTGGCACAGTGGATGGGGAAGCCAGAACAACTGTGTGTCCTTGCCACTTCAGCCCTGAGTGGCTCCATGGCTCTGCCTTGTGGCTTGCCCTCTTCTGTTCCTAGGTGTTTAACACCCTGCTGAAGATATTGATACTTGTTGAATGTTGGAGTTCTGAATGAGTGAGGTTGGATAGTGGTGTCTGTAAAGTGAAAAGAACAGAGGAGGCTATTAATAATTAACTGGAGTTACTTATGGTGGCGAAGAGCATGTTAGAAGAGGTGCATAACCTTTAGATACCAAGATCACCTTTTACTATGACTACTGCATGAAACAATGTCTCTGTGCAGCCCGTGCAGAAATGCTTGGGAAGGTGATTCTTCCTAGGGCTCCTGCTGTCTCCCTGGTGTTTGATTTGCACTCTCCCTAGGTAAGATTGATGGGGCTGTCGCAGATCATGGCTCCAGAAACTTTGTCTCCTAGTCAGTAGCAGGGCATGGTCGTTAAAACCAGTGACGTTCTTTTTCTAAGGAATTCTCTCTTTTGTTATAGAAAAGCAGAGAAAGAGGCAAGTTCTGAAATCCATGCTGTGTTTTTATTTTCTGTCATGACTTTAAAAGTCGTGGCAGAATAGCTGAGTGAAGTGTAGGCATTTCTTGGAAGCAAACAGTTGATCTTATGCTTGTTACTATGGTAGCTACATGTCACCTTGCCAATTACTAGATTAGCAGTGAGTACTATTTATGTAGTCACTATTATCCCTAAAGATATTGAAGTCCCTAAGTTCCACTGTATCAGCCACTGACTCTTTAAAACGATGACAGATGTTACTCATTAAATTACTTCAAACTCTACTTTTTGCATAATTGAAAGATAATGCTTCAAAGTACCTGTCATCTTAGAATAAACACAACAGGAACGATAATGACACTGTAAAATTTGATATCCCTCACTGAGGACTGGACCATGATATTTTAAAGCAAAGGAACAAGTAACTTAGTTTGCACATGTGGCACTTTTCAGGGGATTGTCTTACCCTATTTCCAAACACTTATTTTTAAATGGAGGTTTTGAAGAAGATGATGGAGTGGATTATGTTGTCATTGTAGTAACAGTTTTAACTGTGTAGGCTTAATGTGGTGGAATGTAATAAAAAAGTCCATGTATGATGGGGCCTGTACAGTGAGGACTAAGCATGAAATCTAGAAAGACATTTCCTTCTGGTTTGTGTGCTGTGTATTTACTGTGCAGTGAACGACAGATTTCATGTGCCAGGAGGCTGGATGTGACCTATCAGCAGACATCACAAAAAAGTTGAAACTTTCAGTGGAACTTTGTGGTTGAAATAATAATTGTATAATATGAGGCCATGTTCTTATTACCACAGCTGATTGAGAGTTCTCTTAAAGTACACAGGTGGGCAATGAAAATCCATGGCTTCTCTAGTAATTTTAAAATCTAATTCAAAGATTGAAAAAACTGTTTTGCAGAATGTAACTTACAGGTTTGAACCAAACAAAACCCTTCAGCACATGCTTCTAACTGTTGTCTGTAGGTTGCTGTCAAAGTTGACTATACCTATGTGTTCATTTATGATTCTTCTGCATGTTTCCTCACCATGGTTACCTCCACTGGTTTAATTAAGTTCACAGGTTGTGTTTTTCCCTTAGTTCACGTGGTGAACTGTCTTCTGCAGGAATTTTCTCTGAGAGTTTTCTTGGAGTGTTCAATGGCCTGTGTCTGATTGGGGTCTTCAGATACTGCAGTAATACAGATAACATTGCTATCTATAGGCATATGCTCCATCTGCACTTTTGAGACTAAAATAGCAAAGCTGATCTCATTACATTAAATTTTCCACCCTGAGAAGTAGCTGTTCAGAGGGGAAAGGCAGAAGGTCTGAAATAATCTGATCTTGGTGTGTGGACACTTGTCATCTTGGATATTTATTTGTTAATTTG
Organism: Acanthisitta chloris; assembly: GCF_000695815.1. NCBI lineage: Eukaryota > Metazoa > Chordata > Aves > Passeriformes > Acanthisittidae > Acanthisitta > Acanthisitta chloris. The sequence goes on along the minus strand of NW_008671768.1, from coordinate 14,456 downwards.
ATTGGGGTTTTTTTTAACCTTTGTGTACATGACAAAAACTGTAGATATTTCTTCCCAAGTTTCTACATCATCAGAAGCACATTCCATGTTTCGATCTGCTCTGTGAGACAGGGTAAGCTATAAGTCTCACCATAATTCCATTCACTGCTAGGGATTTGCAGGATGCAGGCTCTTCCATAGAGATGACCTCTATATCCTGCTTGAATCAGGTCCAAGATAATTCACATTCTGCCTTGACTGTTAAATTGACTGTGGCAATGTTTATGCATGGCATCCATCCGTTTTCCTGTGCTGAGAATTGTACTTGGATTCTGTTTGATTCTCATGCTGTGCTTCTTCCTTTGGCATGACAGGAGATCCTGGGGAAAGGAACAAAGGTGACTTCCCCTCCTTATGGGAGGATGCTGCTCTGATGGGCCATTTCTCAGCACTGGCTGAATTTGCTGCAGGTTCACTGTAACATGAGACCCTTGTCAGTCTGTCTTAACCTGGCCATCAACAGTTTTGTGGGCTGCAGTATTTCTGTGTGACTGGAATCATTAATAGGAGTATGTGGTTATGTCTCTAGGGAGGGAAGGTGTAAATATGCAAAAGTACCCTTTGTGAGGTATGCATAAATGAGCTGGAAAGTAACAGGTGGATGCAACGAAGAGTTACAGAGAAGAATCAGGATTTCTGGGGCAGTAACCAGGTTTCTTGTGGGTCCCTCCATCCTGATTTGCTGTTGGTCATTTTTCTCATCCTCCTTCCCAACCAACCAAAACTGGCAAAACTCCATTTTTAATTCCTTCTAATGCCCCTTCTACATTGAATATTTCTATTTTAAATACATTTCTTACAATTATTCTGTTTCTAAATAACTTTGTTGTTGCTGCTGTACATTGTTTACCTCTAAATTGCTCCAAAGTAAATGAAGCTGCATTAATGAACCCGGCAATGTGCAGGGCTAGGATTTGCTGTATCATGGTCCAGTGGTGCTTAATTACTATGTAAGATTTTATGGAGTGTAGTACATGGAATTTCATAATGTGTTTTTTATTATGTTGGCTTCTTGAAAATTTAAGGAAAATTAAATGCTAAGAAGTATAAAACCACTTTTCATTCTCATTTGCAATGATCCTAAACTAATTGTGCTTTAAGGCTAATGTATTAGCCCCTTTCCAGAAAGAGACAGCAGTCTGGTCAGTCTAGTCCTACAAGAGGATTTGCTTTGATTGAATGAATTTGATTTTGATGCCCATGTAGCTAACCCAAGAAGATCTCCAGTGGAAGTGGACTTCAGTTTGTTTAAAACTGGAGTTTTGTGCCTGACTTAATTAGAGGTGTGAGAACTAATACTGCAAAACCAGCGTGAAAGTATGAAGTGCCTCATACATTTAAGTGGTTATGTGTAAAGCAGTAATAGGGGAAAGGGTTTTGTTTTGCCGTTCGTCTTTAAGCAATGAAGCATGTGTCAACCAGATGTTTTAGGCTTCCTCCCAGCAGGGATACACTCATTGTGCACTGTTTGAGCAGCCTAGTCTAATGAAGGGTGTCCATGCCCATGGCAGGGGGCTTGGAAATAGGTGATCTTTAAGTCCTTTCCAACACAAACCATTCTGTGATTCAATGATTAACACAGATATGGAATCACATATTAAAGGGAATTGTCTCAAAATTCAGCCTCTTTGTAGACTTGTGGGTGAGCTTCAGTGGTTTATATCTTGCTCATTGTTTTCAGTTTTCATTTTGATATGATGAATGGCAGATAACTTGGCATGTCATGATATGACATAAACCAGCATAGGAAGCAGCAAATTCTTGTACTTTGAAGAAACATATCGAACCCCTTGAGATATAGGACAGATGTGCTCTTACATATTTCTAGTGACATGGCAGCCAAAAGAAAAGTATACCTTGTTTTCTGACAGCAGCCAAACATTCTGTGATTAATTTAAGGGAGACTGAAATACAGATTGAAAGATACTATTAGTTTATTTTATTTCGTGGGGGTTTTAATCACAACTATCACAATGTCTACATGGTTAATTAAAAAACGCAGAGTTTTAGCATTTTTTCTGTTCCTTTGCCATGTTTCATTTGAGCAATATCTACGTGCCTTCCAGAAGTGTAGCACTGGGCATGGTGATCTGTCCAGGGTTTGTTCTTTCATCTTTTCCCAAGGAAGTAGTATCTATGTGACAGATTGGCTCTTATTAAGTGGTGTGGGTTTTTTGGGTTTTTTTGTTTGTTTGTTTTTGGGTTTTTTTGTATGGCTTAACAGGGAAAAAAAGTTTCTGGTTTTTTTTTTTTAGGAAAGGAAAGGTCAAATGCTCACACATGAAATGGAAAATTAATTTTTTTATCTTCCTGGTGGCTATTGGATGAATATAATTTTTGGATCAATCTGCTTCCCAGAGCAGGTTCTACCATAAAGGGCTATTTTGTTCAAGAAAAAGAAATCAAATTATTGATTTAAAATTTATTTTAGATTTTTATTTTCAGACAGTAAACAGATAATTTATTTTATGGTTGTTATCCATGACACTTTCCCAATACTTTCTTCTGCCTATCAGCTGGTCTCCATCCATGGTCTGATTCATAGCATTGAAGGTTAGAAGTGTCTACATACATAACAAAGAAGAGGTGGAGGTGTATTTTATCTTGGTGTTTGAGACCTCTCTGAGACCTGTGTCCAGGAGCTAGGAAGAATGGATCTTTGTGGGGATCTGTAAGCAAGGTGGGTAAAGGCAGCTCTGTTTATTGGATGTATTCTCAGTAAATAATGCAAAACTCTGCCTTGGGCCCTGTCATCTCTTAAAGCTGAGGGAGCAGTTGCCTTGCTGTTGTCAGCATCAAATACTCATATGGGATGAATTTGCTGTTGCTGTTGGAGGAAAAACTGCTTCTGCTGCATTTTGTGTGGTGGTTCTTGTAAGTAACCCATGCACTGCTGAGGTAAGAAAGGGCACTGCTTTTCCAGTGAGTTCATTGGTTTCTGCAGAGTGGGACCCTGGACTATAAAAGGACAATGCATGACTGTAATGTATATTGTGTTCCTGAGTCCCAGGACAAACAACAACGAACCATACCTGGATGTGGTCTGAATTGCTGTATGTCATCTCAGACAATGTTAAATATTGAGGTGACTATTCTCTGTACTCCCCCCTGCATCCTCAGGAGCACCATGTGTTTATGCAAATATTGCCTTTTCACTGTTACATATGTAGAGGCCTTTGATAGTAGTGTCACAAGTTGTATAAAGTAGGATATCCTGGTGTATTCATATGCTTTTCAGGAGCTGTACAGGTATACTTTTTTTTTTCCCAAAATCGGTCAACTAACTAAAATTATGTTGTCAGTACAAAATTTATATAAATGGGATTTGTATTTAAAATAATGACAGTTATTTTTGCTTCTGATAATTTTAGTGGAAGCACCAGGAAAACATGATAATTTTTGGTTTATATGTTTGAAAGTGGATAAAACACTTTTTCATCTTTACTCTTGAGAAGAACAAAGGTGAAGCAGGAACTGAAATGGAAGGGTTTGGGAGATGAGATCTTGTAAGTGATGCTGCTCAGGAGTAGTGGCTCGTGTTACCTAAAGTCAGTCCTGTTAAGCAGTTCTTGTTTATCTGCTTAGCACGTGCAACGTTTTAAAATTAACACAGGAGCACCACACTTGCTAATAATTAAATGAAGCAGCAGCTACTTATGAAAGATACATTTTGCAGCAATTTGCATTAACAATAGGCAGTGGAATGCTAGCCTAGGCAGGTAAGGTGCAGGTGTGGAGCAGTTGGAAGTAATCAGGAAAACATGTTTATTTCATGGGAACAGCAATTTGTGCAGAAAGTATGCAAAATGAATTATTTATAGTTCCTGTCTCTACTAATGATGGGTCCCTTGCATCTTGGTTTGGTGTAGGATTAGGTATCGTCCATCTCTTTCTAAAGTTCTTTTCCTTAAAATTATATATAGTCTCACTACTAGGAAAATTTTACCAGGTCTTTGGCAAATGGAATGTCCTCCTGAGCTTGTAACAACATGAGACTTCATTCCATGAGATTTGGTGATTTAATTCTAAAGAGAAAAAGCCAGAAACCAAATAGCAACTCTTTTTTTTTAATGTTTTATTGCAAGTTTCACAATCTTTTGTTAGTTGTAAGTTTTTAGTTTCCTCCAAATCTATTGTTTAGCCAGATTTGAACATAATTATTTTCTTGGAATGATGGGATGACATTATGCAATGTGTATCTCTTAACTCTTTAATATACATATTGGTATTATGACAAACCCCTTGAGGCCAGTCGGGTACTGCTTGGTGTACTTTGAATAATTATTATTACATTATTTTACATTAGATTGTGTAATTATGTGCTTGTGGTTTATGTATGTACTCCTCAAAATTCCTGTGATCCATCCCTTCTTCATAAGTGGAAATCACTTTATCTTTTGGATTAATTCAAAAGGGCTAAGAAGGCTTTCGTGTTTTGATGAGTTCTACTGTGGGATGCAGTTACACTAGAATGAAGTTCCTGTAGTTTTGGTTTTTTTCTGATTTGCTAGGGAAATAAATATTTTAATTCCACATTCTGTGTGTCCACACTGGAGCTTATGTGATTATTAAAATTCCTTTAGTTTTACTAAACCTTTCTAGCTCAGAGTTCTGAGCCACGTGGATAAGTTATTTACAAGTTACTGCATGTCAGCTGATCTATGGTAATTTTCCTGTGTTTGTATTTGACTATGACAAGCTCATCAGGTAAAAATGAACTGTTATCAGAAGAAACTTCTTACTTAAACTTAGTGCTTCTTATGTGGAGACCGAAAAAAAAAAGTTTTATAAAATGGAATGAAGAATGAGACTGACTCATTCTGTGGGATCCTTGGGAGCTGTGGAATGTGTAATGTGGGGAAAAAAACGAGTTGAAGACACATCTTTTGTAATTGGGGTATGGAAATTTTGCCAAAAGAAAAACTTCTGTAACTTTTTTCCATGCTATAACTGAGAGAATTCCAGACAGCTGTCTCTGCTGTCTCTGCATGTGTCTCTATCCATTTTCTGTCTTTTTAAAAAATTTGCTTCTGTGGAGAATAAAAATATTTTTGCAGAAAAACTAGTTTTACCCTACTAAGTATTTTTCTTGAGAAAGGAAGTAAGAAAAGAGCGACTGAACATTCCAAACAATAGGAAAGAAATGTCATGTTTTGGGAACACTTTTTAAGCAGTATCCTTACTTTAGTGTGCATTGTTCTCTCAATCAGCACTAAGGGCTCTGTACCTATTACTGGGATCTGGAAGTCTCTCTGCAGTTCACAACTCTTATGAAATGCAGTTTATACTATGTTTTTATTTTGTGTTTGCTGCCACTTGTCCACTCATATTTCATTAAACCAGTTAAGGTATAATAGTGGTTTTACCAGGTCACTTTAGATGAAAACGGAGAACTGAGGACCTGGAAATACCACAGAAGCTTCCCCCACCTACCCACACTTCCTCTGGAGGATGCTAAATATGGAGACTCGGTTGCCTTGTCTGTAACTGCTACCTTGACCATGAGAGCAGGCTGGGATCCCAGAGCCAGATGTGTAATCCAAGAGACAGATAGTCAATGTGTGGTCTGTGTCCCAGGGAGCAGCACATCTCACCCTTCCACAGCACAGCTCTGGCTTCAGAGACTGGCACCTCTGGCAACCTACCAACAGCTGCTTGCCTTCCCCTCCGTGGTGCCAGCGTAGCTGTGTGTGGGGCTGTGGTAGCATCAGTTGAAAATGGAACTGGATTACAATAACTCGTTCTGCTTTCGTTATTTTTATGATGAATTAGTTTCCTCAGTGTTACAGGATTGCATTTGGCCCAGCTCAAGAGGTGGTACAAGTAAGAGAGAGTAGCCTACAAGGGTTCAGGAAATCTTTATGTGGTTCCTACTACCGAAATACTTCTGCAGTAGTAGGAGCTCATACTGTTAATTGTCTGCCTTTCAGTAGGAGATTGCTTGCCAGTGTATAGGCAGTAAGGCCAGACTGGATCTAGCCACTGTTTAAATGGGAAGAGAAGCTAAATGGGAAGTTCTGTAGCAGAAATGAAGCTTCATTGTGTGCGTGTCCTGATGAGTTGCACACGTGACGAGGCACCTCGTCCAATCTGATAAATTGGTGCCTGCTGAGCACTGGAACGTAGTTTCAGTGTGCCTAGAATGGAAAAAAGAGAGTGTTCCCTACTTCATCTGCTTACTGGACTTGAAGATACCTCTCTAACCTTTCCCCGCTGTGACCAGCTGAGCTGGCTGCATGCTGTGTAGCTTTGCTACCTTTGAACAATACCCCTGGGCCATCTCCCTGTCTGTATGTGCCACCACCTGCTCACCTGAAGTCCTGTGCAAACTCCAGGGACCACAAAAGATTTGCATTGCTTAATTTCCACATTTGACTGTAAGTAAGCCTGAATTATTTAGGAAGCAGTATTGTATTCTAATAGCATTAATGCTGTAGTTTTAGATAATAATTGTACTCAAGCAGCCTAATAGACAGTCAGTGACCGTGTCTGTGGAAACTATGCTTCTAGGCCCTTTATTTCTTCAGGTACAATGTCTTACCCAGCATATAAGTGTATATATATCTGTATCCTTAAAATAGTTGTGGTTTGTTTCTGTTTCCTATTTCTGCAGATCACAGACTTAATTTCTATCACTGCGTCCTGCAGCCGAATTTTTTTAATTAAAAGTATGATTACCCATTGTTGCATCAGTCAGAGATATTGAAGAAGCCATTTAAAGTCCACTCTACTTAATTTTGTTATATAACGTGGCCAAACAGGACTAGACAAAATTTACCCTTCTTGGATCCTACGAGAGCAAGAGAAAACAGTGACTGCAGTGTAGTTGGTCTTTATTGAAAGAGTGATAATTAACTGACAGATAAAGAAAAAATATTGAAATTGCTTGTGATCTTGCATCCTGCTGGCTCCTGAAGACATTTTGTTTCCCTTGTTGTTTTACTAAGTGCCATCGATATTCCAAGTTTGACCATATGTGTGAGTTCCTCTACTGTCTCCCATGGGTGCTTGTGCTTTTCAGGTACATGAGGTGGAGCTCAGCTGGCATTTTCTTAAAGCTTTGCTTGCATTCTTTTTTCAGTATTCTTTGGCTCTTGATGTACCTGGTATTTCAGGTGAGGGCTGGAAAATGAATGCTTCTGAAAATTTAGCTTTCAGTATTTGCTAAAACTAATGTTACACTTGATGGCACTTACGAATTAAATAGAAGATTGACTATGCTTTTTTCCCCATTGAGATCTTGCATGAGACCTTATTACTACTCACCATTCATTGATTCCAGTGGGAGAAGCTGGCTTTGCTCTACTTGTTCTGAATGCAAACTGCAAGAGCTGCTTTATTTTACCTTTTACCTCTGATCATCATTTTCAAATCTTTCTGAGGCCATTGCAATGAGGAACAATTGTACAGTGAAAAGCTCATCCCCCAACAGGCAGATATCATGCAGGTTACAGACAGGTGGAAATGGATTGTAGCTTGCTTTTAACTTCAAAATCTGCAGGAAAACATTATCAATGACACTGAAAAGAAAATGGAATTTGACAGTGTTGCTCCTTTTTATTTTTTTTCTCTCTATTTGCCAAATCTTGCTCTCAAAGGAAGTCCTAAGCCCCTCATGAATAAGACCAGAGAGTTGTATTTCCTTCTGGGCCTCAAGGCAAGGTACCACGGCTTGTCATGGTTTTGCTACTGGTACCATTAAGCCATTGTTGTTGTATTTGTAAAGTGTCTTGTGAAGCATTGCACAAAAGTGCTCTAAAGCAATTTATGGGAAAATGTAATCCATGTATGGAAATAAATATTCTTGAAAGAAGGGAAGTGGAAAGCTCATCAGTAGTTCAGATAAAACTGCGGGAAGTCTACTTGGGAGGTGTCTGTGTGGAACTAAAATATAATAAAACCCTGAACATTCAATTGATGTAAAAATTATTTACTGGGAGGAAATATACTTATTTGTACCAAATGATAATGAGTTTTGAAATTGTTGTTCAGTCTTCAAGGTCTACATCTGTAACAACCTGAGATGTGTGATGACTAGTCATATGTTTTTTCAGTCAGTAAAGAGTTTTATAAGCAGCTGTGTACTTTATTAATTGTTAGTTCTGTTTATCAGTATTTGCAACCAATAAGTTGCTGCTTTCATAGAACCATAGAACAGTTTGGATTGGAAGGGACCTGTAAAGATTATCTCGTTACTTGGATCTGAAATGTTAGGAAGATGTTGATCTAATATTTCCCTTTAGGGGACATAAGATTGTTTTAACCTGGATTCAAAATAGTCATTAATCATTTTATATAAATGAGTTATGCTTTGTTATTCAAGTTAACACTTGTGACCTCTCATCCAAATGAAATGGAAAGAATTGCTTTACTTACATAGCACTACCTTGCTTTACTTCAACTTTTCCATCTGTAGTTGGGAAAAAGTGAGATTATAGGACATGTATTGAATTGTGGATATTGTATTCCAGATGACTGGATAGACTAGAGCATGCCTCTGTAACTACAAGACAAGCAGAGTACAGAGGAAGGTAACTGGTAACCAGCTCACTATCTACATGATGTTTTTAATATACTCTTGAGTAAAAAGTATAAATTATTTTTGTGCTTTAATAGGCTTGTTTCCTTTCAGGAATTTAAAACTACTTATAAATTCACTAAGAAAGGTATAAAAGCTTCAGAAAATGAATCAGGTTTTGCTGATCTTCTGTGAAAAGTTCCTTCCTAATATTCCATTTATATGATTGCAGACTATGATAATAACTTAATTAGTGTGATGCATGTACAGTATTGTTATGTATATGTAATGTACTTGCTTAATAGTTTCTTTGGTTTTGTACTTTTATTAGTCATCTATTTGCTGTGCAGTCCATGAAGAAAGGTAATGAAATATAATAAGGGCTGTATCCAAAGCTGTGGAAGGAAGTAATTAAACTTAATTGAAGTAATGTCTTTGAAGTATAATAGCAGATGCAGAGGACTAATTCAGAGCAGATTAAGGCAGCACATGCTTTCACCTGCTAGCCTGCAAATAGATAAGTATTACCGTTATTTAAATAAAGTGATATGAAAGTGTCTTCTGAAACCTGAGTCTGGGGATCAGGTCTAAAAATAGGCAGTCAGGTTAAGTTTTGATAAGGCATGTCACTTCTGTTTCCTAATTTATTACACTCTGCCAGTCAGAAATGAAATATCAGAAATGCTGTGTGCATCTTACCAAACAACTGCAACAGAACTGGGAATTAGCCCAGGCTATCCCTGAAGGTATTCTGTGGTGGCAACTTAATCTTCAGCTGTGACAAGCCCTTGGTTGGAAATGATAGGAAAAACTATATTAATAAATCTCATATAAAATTATATTGTATTTAGAAATGTTACCTGAGAAGTTACAAGTTATCTTGTATCTTTGTACTGCAATATTCTTACAGATTTCAAAGGTTCACTTGGTTTTACCTTAGGATCTTAAATCAAGCTTATTTCTGCTGTAAACAGAAAAACATATGGGTTGCTATAGGGGACTGAATATGAAAGTTGCATTAAAAACCAGGTAAGATTAAGAGATAAGTGAGTTTTTATAGCACACTTTTAAAGCACACTTTTATTTCTTTGCAGAACTGATGCAGACAGGAGAAATTTAAATATAAATATGAATTTTTGTTTTCTTACTCTTTAGAGCTTCAGAATTGGTAATTTCTTTCTACCTGCACAATGAATATAAATACAAAAAGCTGTTAAATATCTCAGCTTTGTCAGACCCTAAAGTAGCTATGTGTGAGTACATCCTTTCCTTCTTGGGTCCACAGTGGGGGGGGAGAATGTAGGAGTGAGAGGTGGGAAAGACAACCATTCTCTGAATTTGGCTGATGGGCTGAGTTGGGGTAGGAACATGATACAAAAGCAGGGGCAGTCCCTGGCTGCAAATGAATGGGGAGATAGGCTTTTCCAGCACTGAAGTGGTAAAATGTGATTAGCCACATACAGAATGAAAGATGTTTGCCATTAGGAAGAAAGAACAGAATGGTAGTCTGAGGGTTTTTTTCTGTTGTAGTTTCATTGTTGCAAGTGAAGCACTAAACAATTGTGGGCAAGTACAGTAAGATTTATTGCAGAACTGCAAGAGGGATGGCACCTGGAATGTTTTTTTGGGGATAATTTGTACCTTAGACTGTTGGTAATTTATGGCACAGGTGGTACTTTATGATCACGTATGCATAATGCAGTAGGCTGCATCACCAGGGGTTTCCGAACACTTTTCCCTGGGAGAGGAAGGAAAACTTGGCTTCTCCCTTCTGTGTTACACCAGTGTTTGTTTTATGTGTGTTGGTTGACATAATACGGATCCAAACATTTTTTTTTCCCCTTTTGTTTCTTGTTCTGCTGGGAGAAACATTGTTCCATGAAAGCCAGCCGTGGGAGGGCTGCTTATGTGACACGAAGTGATTGCCTCCCAGGCTGTGCGTGCGCCTGCAGTAGTGCTCCTTTGCCAGGGGAGTGGGACCATGGAGTTTTGCTGCCTCTCTCAAGGCCAGCAGTGGATGACACCTTGGCTGGCTGAATAAGTAAGGTGCCTGAAGGCATTTCTTGTAATGACAGCCTGTCATCTGGCTTAATTAAGGCTTCTCTTCAAAAGAGAGGTCTTTAACTACTACTCTATGAATTTTTAGAGCTTGGCTCTTCCCTGGTAAAGGTAGGCACCCAGTGGAGATCAGGACTCACCCCTGTTCTTCTCCTGCCACAGGTCAAGAGTAATTATGAAATGTGGCAAATCAGATGGAATGAACTTATTGGATCCACTGCTAGGCAAGTTTGTCTCATGTCAGTCCCTAGAACCATTAGCAAGTGTGTTTGTGTGTGTATGGGGAGTTTGGGGGTGTGTATTTTCTTTCTATAGGAACTAAAATTAAAGGGGAAAATTGCAAAGTCTGAGGTTTCTCCATTGCAAAGAATAGTGGGAGGCAGATAACCACCCACTAATGTCCTAGTTGTTAGAAGAGAAAAATCTCATGAGTCTGAGGGAAATGGATTTCCCGAGCCTGGAAAAGCAAAGACACAGAGTGTAGCTTCTAGCAGTCTTCTACTTCCAGACAGGTTAGAGAAGATGGAGGCAGGTTTTTCTCACAGGAACATAGTGGGAAGAGTCAGAAGTCACAAGCTGAAACAAGGAAAATTCCAACTAAATATAAGAAGAAAGAACATACAGTAAGACTGCAATATTACTGACATCGGGGCCTGGCATAAACAGCCTTGGAAATACTCAAAACTCAACACAACAAGGCCCTGAGCAACCTGATGTGACTTTGAAATTAGGTCTGCTTTAGGCAGGAGGTTTGACAAGGTGATCTCTAGAGGTCTCCCAGTCTTAATTATTCCATGATTTTATGATTTCTTCAATGCTGCTGCTGCTATTCATAATGTTAATTGCAGTGCACCATATGTAGCAGGTTTATTGAAACATGTCTAATAGCTGTGTTAACAGAATCATCCTCACCTGTGAGCAGGCCATGCATTTTTGGTTCTTTCATTAATCATGCTGAGGTGGCATAGTGTTACCTCCAGAAGGTGAAAACATTGGAAGTTTAATTTGCCTGTAGAGGTGTAGATGGAAGAGCTGAAACAGTGGTCCTTCAGTCATGAAGCAGAGGAACCGTTTGCCAATTGGCTCAAGGCATAAATAAATTACCGACTGGTTATCACGAGTGTGGCATTCTTGAACCTTTTTTAAGGTCTCTACAATTAAGTGCAGGCTTCTCTTGAAAGGAATTACAGTTTGCAATACTCTGAAGAATGCTGGAAGGATTGTGTTTGGCAGAAAACTTTAATGTGATGGGTTTTTTTGTCCTAGAGCCTAAATTTAATTTGTTCATGCATAATGCACTCAGTTGAGAATTTTCTGAAGTGGTGGAGTGTAACTCTTCTTTTTCTGCCTGTGTTCAGTGAGACAGGAAAATCTAGCTAAACTGATAAACTTCTAGTAATTTGATGGTTTGCGAGAGCGAGTGCAAACTCAGTCCATCTCTTTTCAGCTTTCTGCAGTTCACTGACTCATCCTGCCCTGTTTTTCCCTAAGGGCCCTATTTAAAACCTGTATTCAGGGTTATTAACTTTTTCACCAAGAAAGTTAAGCATTATGTAATTACACAAGAGAGGCTACCTAGAATGAGGTTTATAGCTTACAACCAGTATGAAAATATTATAGGTTTTTTTGGTATTAAGGATAAGTGAGGGAATGTTTGATTTATATGCCTTCAGTAGATCTGAGCATGATAAAGAGGAGTTATTTAATCCACCTGTCTGTTTCTGCTGAAATCCACACTTTTCCTTGTTTCTCAAAGGTTGTAGTGCAGGCACAGGAAACTTGAGTTGTGCTAACCCAAGCTGTGCATGGTAAGATTGTGCTATGGGAATTTCACAACATTATGTTTACTGGAATGGTAACATGTACAATGTTGTGCGTGGACAGCGACTATTAGATGTGCCCAAATATAGTCTTACAGCTTTCAGAGGAGTTAGAGAAATGCTTTCCTTTGTTCTCATCTTATGTTTTTTCTTGAGGATTATGACACAAATGTATTGTCACGCTTTTTTCTTTCTATTTGCCACTTGTTCACCATAGCTTAAAATCAGTTGTCTGATCAAGCACTTACTGGTAAAGCTGTAGAAGGTTTGTAGGAAATACAGGTCAATCCACTGGGGCCTGAAAAGTGTAATGCCATTCAAACATTATGGTCACAATTCCTTGCTTTAGCGCTGTTTTGGCTCTCCCACTGGAGTTCTTTTGTTATCTGGAAAAGTTCAAATGACCATCCTCTGCCTGATTTGCTGCCATCTTTCTTAATTTTTGATTCACGGCTAAACTTAGTCCGGGTTCTCAGTCAGACTGTGTAAATCATGGGGGTTGTGTGCTTTCCATCCTCTGATTCTGGAAGTAAATTACTTATTTTTGCTTTGGCACAAAGACGGAAAACAAACACATGTTCTAGAATATATTGCAAGCATCCCACAGCCACAGAATCAATTTTGTTGCAGGGAAGATTTTTGCAGACCACATTCAGTGTCAAATATGCACAATTTAAAACAGATTAGTGCTTGTAAGACTGGCCTAGAATGTGTGGGTTTGCATGCATGTCCACATTCTGGTGGACAGATGATAAGGGCAAATGTCACTACTGACTTTGCCTCTCATATCCTCTGTCTTTCTGGATGTAGTTTCTGGCTTTTCAATACTTTCCCTTGTTACTTAATTTTCTCTCTTAGACATTGTCTGATATGGATAGAATATTTTTAGTATTTTCTGAGTTTGATGGACTGGAGGCCATAAGTGAATTACTACACTTGAATAAAGCTTGATTTTTAGCAGTTTTGACCTTCATATTCAAGAGCCTCAAAATATTGCAGCTTTTCCAGCTGAAAGGTCTGAGTTCAACCTTACAGAAGTTGTAAAGAAACACTTCTTTCTGTCAGTTTGTTGGTTTAGTGACTGTTCCTGTGCTTGGTGAATCAGAATTTTTTCCACTCTGGCTTGAGGCAAAACTCCTTGTTACATTCTCTCCACTAGAGCTATAGCCATAGGTTTTTATATTGTTTTTCCTTTTTCAGGATCTTTCAATATCTCCTTTCAGTAAAGGATATAAACTAAAGGATGAGTAAAACTGTTGCCTTTACTGACACCTGGCTGAACAATACTGTTGTCTCCTTCAGCAGCCTCTCGTATTTCAAGGAAAATTTTTTTAAAAAAATAAATCTGTCAAAATAACAAGCAGAGACTGGACAGAAGTCAGAATAATGGCCTGTCTTAAATCCAGCTTATTGTCTCTTGTTTGTTTTTTATCTAAGCAAACCAACAGTTTGGTGCAATTTGCCAAGCTGTATTAAGTGCAAGTCTGACTTGGCTGTCAAGGGCAGTATTCAAAAGGGTCTTTTTGAATAGTCTGCTGCTTTCTGATCCACCTAGTTAAATTTAGAATCTAGGAAAATAGGAGATTTAAATCTTTATTTTCTGGTGGAATGGTGTTTTTTTCACTGCAAATGATTTAGGAACCACAGAAATTTCTGATCAGCTACAAGAATTTGAAGTTTTAGTCTCTTAATTTGAATTTTTCTTGTTTAGGAGGAAAACTAGGAAACTTGTGCTGGGTCAGCTCTGACTGTACTCAAATGGGATTAATTAGCCTGCTTTCTGAGGCCTGACCTATACTGTCCAGAAGATATGATCTCACTTCTTTCTTAACTGCTGCTTTTTAGAGGACTATTGTAACCAAGCAGTATTGTAAGTTTTAAAAAAAAAAATAAAAAATTGGTGCTCTGATGATTTATTCAAAACTGTTGAATCATCAGGATTGTCTTACTGTAGCAATGACTTTCCAGGGCAGATACCTGAATCATAGAATCATAGAGGGTTGGAAGAGACCTCAAAGATC
>NW_008671767.1:0-4664 GCF_000695815.1 Acanthisitta chloris | reverse complement strand
TCTCATCCACTGTCACTCCCAAATCTTCCTCCCCACTGCTCTCACTGGTATCTGCCTCTTGTTTCTAAATCCTGTGTATGAAGACTTCTGGGCTGTTCTCACCATTAAGGGAAGAAGACTTAGGATAGAACTGTTTCTCAATTTACCAAAGTTTTGCAAGCTCAGCTAGGAATTTTGCACTGTCATGGGAGCACTCAGGTATTCTGATCTGTTAGCTGAGGCTGGTGACTCTTAGCTGCAGAAAATAACTTGGCAAACAAGTTGAACTAGTTTTGAAAGGGACATTTCAGGCTGCTGAAAATAGGCAGAAATTAGGAGTTGGTATAAACTTCCTATCAGTCCATCCTGTCCTAGATCTTTTACAGCTGCAGTTATTGCTGGGACTAAAACTACTTACCCATCCAGCCTGGCCCTTCTGCCTCAAAGCCTTCATGCAAGGGCAAACCCTTTATATCTAAAATTTCAACAAAGAGAAGAGGAACCAGAATGTACTAATCCTCAACTAGTAAATTTATGAACTTCCTAGTATTAACCTTTTGTTTTATTACCTTTATGGCCATACTATAAAATATAGCCACAGTAAAATACCTGAATGTTTGAACTGTGCTGCCTGGAATGGTTTGATTCCTGAAGATGGAGAGTCCTTTCTCCCACTGTGAGATACCCCAGGGGAGATGGGGGATGACAACTGTGGTTCCTCTATGTTCAGTCATGCCTACAGCCAATATAAATGAGAAGGGTGATGACAGACTTATATGACTCAAACTTGCTGCTTCTTGTGGTCCTTCAGGGCTTGGCTGAGCTCTGTGCAGTTGGGAATGTGCTCTGTGCCATCAGCTGCATGGAGACACAGTTTATTATGCTTATAGTGGTGGGTAATGTGTTGTAATGGTTCTGAAGACTGTGAGGGGTAACTGCTGAGACCTCATGAGCAGAAGGAGGGAAGAGGATTGATAAATCATGCAGTTCAGCAAGGTCTCAGTGTGTCTCTGTGCACACAGGACTGAAGCCAAGAGAGGTATAGGCAAAAGTAAATAATATATCTGTATGATCTGTGGTTGGATTTTGAGCTGTGGGCTCAGGTCTGCAAGAGCTCTGCCCATTAGTGGAGATCCCATTAGCTGCAATGATATGGAGATGAGTTGAATGTAAATATAAGTTCTTGAGCTCCTCACCCTGGCAAATGGTGAGTTCTGGCTTTGGCTCTCTGGTGTGTGTTCCAGTTTGCATCCAGCACTGGGAGAGTGCTGTAAAACCCCAATACACACAAGGCTGTCCTTGTTCCAGGAGCTGCATCTCTTCAGCTGTGCAAAGCACTCCTTGAACTCATGACACCAAACTGGCAAAACCTCAGTTTGTATAAACCAAATCCTGCTGGTTTCTGCCCCAGCCAGCTCAGCAGTGTCCTCCAGAGCTCCTGGGCCTGAGGGGAAGTCACAGGGACTGTGTGAAACCTGGAGAACCCAAAGAGGATGGCAACAGGTTTGTCCACATGCCCATGGATAGTCAGGAATTGCCAGGGGACACTTGAATTGAATCAGAAGGGGGGAAAGTGTGTTTTCTGCTAAGCTAAGGAGAAGAGAGAGTTCTTTAATTGAGCCTTTTAGTCAAAAGCAGGCAGAAAAATGCCCTCAGTTTGTCATGTCATTCCAAGGAGAGCACAGACAGTCCCTCACCTCCAGCACCTGAGCTGAATGAATGGCCTAGCCCAGGTTTCACACCTGCCTGTGCTCAGCTGCACAGGAGCCTGTGGTGCAGGCAGCAATGAAGCTCCACAAATTTCCTCATCACAACCTCCTCCTGTGATATTTCCAGGCCTTTTGCAAAATGGGATGAGCTTCAGCACTGATATGGCACAAGGCACAGTCCCTGCTAACAGCTCTGCTGGGCTAGGAATGGCCACAGAGCCCATTGCTGGGGTGAGGTGGCAGGAACAAGTCTGAAATCATTGCAGATTAGCTCAATTTCTGTGTGTTTTGCCACATCCCTAATGCTGTTTCACATTGATGAGCTCGTTACAGAAAATGAGCTGTGGCAATACCCATCAGCACAGCATATGCTTAAGCAGAAAACAAGGCTTGGGGTTTGTATTTTTTGACAGCTTTTGGACACAATGGGGAATTCATACCTTCACTGGATGGGATTAAATTTGCAAGGGAAATGATAAGGCAACATGGGGGTTGTGTTATTTCTTGGAGCACTTTGGTAGTGTATTCACCAGCCCAGTCCTGCTGATGAGCAGCCACAGAGGAGCATCCAACAGCTTCCTCAGAACTGCTTGTAAACCTGTTGTCCTGCTGGAGTAGTTATCCAGGAGCTTAAATAGCCCTGATAACATCTTTTCTGCAAGCACCTGGCTGTGTGTGAGGAAATGCAACAGTACCAAGTGCTGGAGGTGCTGTAAGCAGCACACTGAGAAGTTCTGCTGGGAGCCCTAAAACTTGGAGCTGAGTGTCCTGAGGGTAATGCACTTAGTCTGAGCCAAAGCTCACTGATGGCAAAGGGGGAGAAACCATTCCCATTGACATTAATGGGTTGTTTAGTTCTGTTTCTTTATGAGGAGAGGCTGGATGTTATATGTAAAGGCTTGGGACATGATTGTTTTGGCTATCAACTAGCCAAGGAGACCTGATCATCCTCAGTTTGAGCTTTCAGAGCACAAACACTCACAAAGCAAAGCTTTATCCAGGGAGAAGAGTGTTTTTGTCAGGGTTTTGGAGCTAGACTCTGGGTAAAGCAAAGCTTTATCCAGGGAGAAGAGAGTTTTTGTCAGGGTTTCGGAGCTAGACTCTGGGTTTTTTTCTCGTTGCTCTGTGGGGTGTATTGCCTGAAGAGGTGTTAAAGACTGAAAAGATGGAGTTAGTTCCTGCAGTGACACACAGTGGTGTTCAGTCCTTTGGATTTAAACAATGCACCCAGATGGAAAGAGCAGAATTCAGTCTTGTTGTCTACTGCAAACTCTGAGCTTTAGAACAAGACAAGAAAAGGGTTTCTTTCAATAACAAAACCCTAGAAATTTCGTGTACAAAGTCCATTCCTTAGAGCATAGAGGATAGAACTGGACAGCATTTAGTGTCCTTGGTAGCAAAATGTTTCATAGAATCATCAAGGTTGGAAGAGACCTCTAGGATCATCAACTCCAATCCTTAATCTGTCACTGCTGTCCTTTAGAACAAGACAAGAAAAGGGTTTCTTTCAATAACAAAACCCTAGAAATTTCGTGTACAAAGTCCATTCCTTAGAGCATAGAGGATAGAACTGGACAGCATTTAGTGTCCTTGGTAGCAAAATGTTTCATAGAATCATCAAGGTTGGAAGAGACCTCTAGGATCATCAACTCCAATCCTTAATCTGTCACTGCTGTCACCTCTAAACACCAGATCCTATCCTCCAGTACCTCCAGACACCTCTTAAACACCTCCAGGGATGGTGACTCCACCACCTCCCTGGGCAATATTCCAATGCCTGAACACCCTTACTGGGAAAAAATTTCTCCTAACAACTAATCTAACTCTCCCCTGTCTCAGTTTATGACCATTCCCTCTAGTCCTCTCCCTGCAGGAGATTCCTGGATGGTTCTGAAGCAAAGTCCTTGCTGGTTCATGCCATGTCAGCAGTAACCCATGGACAGCTGGTCCCTGTGCTGCAGAATCACTCCTCTTCTCCCTCCCCTATCCCATGGTGTGACCACAGGCCCTCCCTGAGCTCTGCCCAACCAAACCATCTCTGGAGGGTGTCTGCAAGCTAAAAAACCCCTGTGTGTATTCCAGTATGCTAATCCCCTCCCTCTTCCCCCAGCCTTAACAGCCTCATTTTCCAAAGGGAATTGACTTTCTCTTTGAGGAATGTTTTCCATTTCTCTGGTAAGATCCTCTACACACATTGAACCATTTCTATTCATCAGCAACTCACCAGTTTGAAGCTGCTGCTCCATTTATCTCTTCTTTGAAGCCTGCACAGAGCTCATGAGAGCAGGCCTGGCTAGCTCCAGTGCCATGTGCCCATGTTCTTATTAAAGCAGTGTTGGGAGCTGGGAATGGGACTCTGCACTCTTAGTCCATTTATCTCCTCCTGCTCTAACTTCTTCCTGAGTCATCAATATCTGTCTAGTGGATGGGCAAAACTCAGCATTGGCTGCTGTCTGGAGACTGTTGTGCTGCAGAAAAGCAAGTTGTGTTCAATTGTCCCTCATCCATCATCAGCTAATGAGCATCCTGTGTCTGCTTCCAGGAACTTCTCCTGGTGTCCCAGGTGGGCTAAAGGATGAAGCACTGATGGAAGAGCCTCAGCTTCCCTTGGATGGGGACACTGCTGTTGCTGCCTCTTTTTATTTGGCCATTTTTTAACTGTGGAAAACAGATTGCAAAGGAAGAGCAATTTTTTTAAAGCTACAAACCTTTCTTTTTAAACAAATAGGAAGGTGCTTAATACCAATAGTTTGCCAGTTTGGGGCAGAAGGGATATCTCTAATATCTTTGTTGATGATTTGGATGATGAGATTGAGTGCACCATCAGCAAGTTTGCAGATGGCACAAAGTTGGGGGGGAGTGTTGACCTGCTGGAAGGCAGGAGGGCTCTGCAGAGGGACATGGATAGGCTGGAGAGATGGGCTAACTCCAACGGGATGAGGTTTAAGAAAGCTAAGTGCTGGTCCTGCACTTTGG
>NW_008671766.1:363-951 GCF_000695815.1 Acanthisitta chloris | reverse complement strand
CTTCCCACCCCGCGTGTCCTTGGGTGCCCTCCGACCACGCGTGTCCCATCCCAGCGCCCTCCCCAGTGGAAACCCCCTCCCCGCTACGGATTTATTCCAACACTCAGGACTAGGAAATTCGCTCGTGAGTATTTGTTGGAAGGGCGATAGCATCGTTGTGTCCCTTTCGAGGCACGGTGGGCTCTCCGCTCGCCTCCTTCCTCCATACCTAAGTCGAAGGATCGCTCGCCTGATCCCTCCTCCCGTGTTTTTCCCCGAGCCCCGTGTCTGTGTGCGGAATTCACCCGCGGGTGGGGCAAGGCCAGTCCGGGGGAGCCGCGGGCTGCGCCCAAGGGCCTGGGCAGCTCCCCGAGCCGGGCAGGTCCCTCTGCTTTGACATTTGCTTCTCCTTTTCCCTCTCCCATATTTCTTTTTACTTTTTCCATTAGCTCCCCTCGGGTTTTCGTTCTCCTTTTTCATTTTCCGTTTATTTTTTTTTGGTTGTTTGTTTTGTTTTCGTTTTCTTTTCTTTCTTTCTTTCTTTCTTTCTTTCTTTCTTTCTTTCTTTCTTTCTTTCTTTCTTTCTTTCTTTCTTTCTTTCTTTCTTTC
>NW_008671766.1:0-352 GCF_000695815.1 Acanthisitta chloris | reverse complement strand
TTTCTTTTTCTTTTTCTTTTTCTTTTTCTTTTTCTTTTTCTTTTTCTTTTTCTTTTTCTTTTTCTTTTTCTTTTCTTCCTCTCCTCCATGGAACTTCTTCCCCAAGCAAATCGCCGCCGCAGCACGAACCGTCATTATTCAAAAAAACACCCTCAAACCCACCCCGAAACTGCGAGCTCGATCGCGGGGCTGGGCCAAGGCAAATGCCCGAGAGCTTTGGCAACACCAATAATTAATGTCGCTAATTAATACAGCGAATTAATACCCAGAATTGCCAGAATCAGGGACAAGATCGCGCCGAGTCTAACATCGGGAAATATATATTTATAGATAATAATTTTGTTTTACGAGT
>NW_008671765.1:0-2386 GCF_000695815.1 Acanthisitta chloris | reverse complement strand
CCACCACTCTCTGGGCCTGGCCATCCATTTACATTGCCACTTTGTGTTTTTTGCAGAAGAAAAGGAAGACTGCTTGAACTCAAATTGTGACTTTCTTTGGGGGACTGAGAAAGTAAAGAGACAGAAGATGGAGGGAGTAGAAGACACCTGTGCTACTTGGAGTGATATTCATGTACCCATGAGCACATCAGTGGGATCTCCATCACATAGCAATGAGCAGAATTGCTTAACTCCACGACGACATGCCAGAAGAAGCTTAGCAAAGAAACAGATCATGCAGGACACTTTGGATGACAAATTATCCTTAGAAAAGAAACATATAAAGCCTCCAAAGAAAAAACAGAATGAAAAGGGCAAGACTGCTTCAACTGCAAATGAAAGTTCTCCCCTCCAAGACAAGGGGCTGGGTCATATTACTCCTTCCAAAACAACTGTTCCTGCTATGACTGACAGTCTCTCTAATCCACCTATGAGTAGGGAAGACTTAAATGCATGTTCACTGGATAAAAGATTCTCTGTTGGCAAAAATAGTTGTATTCCTGAAGACAAGAAGAGGAAGAAACTACAGACAACACCTAGTTTGAAGCGGGTTACCTTGGGCCCATCATGCTCTAATAGGTTCTTGCAAGCAGCTACTATGTCTAGCAAGTCTGACTGCACTGAAGATGCTTCTTATGAAGACTTCTATTCAGACTCTAATTTAAATGACAGTGAAGTACAGCTAAAAGTACCAAAGGAACTACAGAATTCTCCTGAACTTGGTTGCAAAGACTCTTTTGCAAGCAGGGGCTTGGCTGATGTGAATTTCTTTAAGCCACGTAATACTACCAAGAAAAGAAGGGAAAAGTCTATTTCAGTGAAGGAGTTTCCAGTAAGGAAGAAACTGAAACTAACTGAACATCCTGGGAGTGTGCCATTAAATATAGCAGATGCTGAACAAGGTGACACTGCAGACAGGGTAGATTCTGATGATGTGGATAGGCTACCTCAGCAAGCTCATGGAAAATCCCACGGAACCAGTGTGAATTGCTGTGCTTATGCTACTGGTAAGTTGCTACATAGAGCTGGAAAATGAAAAAGGTATCATATAAGCACTAGATCAACTCATGCAACTAAATTGCAAAATCAACTGCCATTCCAAAAGGAAAACTATTCCAGAATACACCAAAAAGAAGACAATGCTGTGGTACTGACTTTGGTTTTTGAGTAAAACAAACAGAGTGCTCAGGGGCCAAGGGAACACCCTTTTGTTTTCCCATGCATTACAAATACAAAGTACTCACCAAGACATGAGGAAACTTTTCACTGCACACAACAAAACTAGTGTTGAGCCTTCTTTTCTCCTCATGTTCACCATTCCAAACACTTTCTGCTGCTGTTCAAAATTTGTTCTAAATGTTATGGTACTGTTGTAAATTGTTTATAAGTAACTCCTCATCATAGGTTCTCTTGCTCAAACTATTTTTATTTCACAAGTTAAAATTGCTACTAAAGTTGCAGTTAAGAGCATAAAATTGGTGGGAAAAAAAATATTTGAGTTAGCAATTTCTAGCTTGTTCAGCAATGAGGATGGAGAGAGACATTTGTGCAGGAGTTGCCATGTAAGCATCTCTGTCAACCATGACTTTGGTATATGGAACTGAACTTGTTTTTTCATAGTTTTAAGAGTATTTTTTGTATTTAAGCACTTACAAGTGTGTTTAGCCTGAGCTATTTCAATGTAAATGTATACTAAAATACTGAATCTCAGGAATGTCCCTGGAAAATGCTCCTAACGTGCATTGGGATTATCATTTTCAGATTTTGGTATTTTGAGCTCTTATTGTCAAGGCCTCCTGAACTGAGTGGCCAGTATACTAGAATATTATCCTTAAATTAAATATTTCCTAGTGTCAAAGAGCAATCTAATCTTATTTTCATTAAACAACCATAGAAACAAATAGGGAGGGAGAAAAATCACAGAATATTCTGAGCTGAAAGGGGCCTACAAGGATCTCCAAAGTCCATCTCCAGGCCCTGAACAAGACAACTCCAACTATGTGCCTAAGAGGATTGTCCAAGTGCTCTTTGGAACCTCTCAGGCTTATTTACTACGTTTAAACTGATGTATACCACTTAATTTCAAAGTTAATTCTAACTTTTTCTCATGATTAAGTCATGATCCATGTTCTAGCATGTCATGCTTTTATTTTTATGCTGGACAACTTGTTTAAAGCAACAGATTTGGGAGGAGAAGACAAAGGAACAGTATGCAGCAAACAAAAGTTGTGCAATATTTCGACTTTATTTTATATCCTGTTTATTAGGAGCAAAGTTCCTACTGCATGGTTTCTAGTA
This sequence comes from Acanthisitta chloris, assembly GCF_000695815.1. Classification (NCBI taxonomy): domain Eukaryota; kingdom Metazoa; phylum Chordata; class Aves; order Passeriformes; family Acanthisittidae; genus Acanthisitta; species Acanthisitta chloris. The sequence continues at coordinate 49 of NW_008671765.1, read as the reverse complement.
GTTGTAATAGTATCTGTGATTTATACCCAGGTATATTATATATATTATA
>NW_008671764.1:0-6591 GCF_000695815.1 Acanthisitta chloris | reverse complement strand
GGGCTAAGCTCACACTGCAGCTCATGAGGAGCTGCTCATCCGCTGTCACTCTCAAGTCTTTCTCCTCACTGCTGGTTTCAATTCCTTCCCTACTCAGCCTTTACGTGTGCCTGGCATTGCCATGGCCCAGATGTAGGACCGTGCACTTCATTTTGTTAATGAGCTTGTATCAGCTCTGCAAGATGAAACCTTTAAGAACTACACTGTTTGGCCAGTCGCGAACACAGTCACAATCTCAGGTCCAGCAAGTCTTGACAAATCACTGCAGAAACCTCCACCAGTTCCTTCAGTGTTAAAACAAGGGCACGAACATTGGCGTCTGCCAGTAGAGGTGGCTCCTGCATGGTTTGAAAAGGTCAGCAAATTGCCAGTCTAAAACATAACTCACGCGTCACCTGTGGAAATGTTTGAAGTACATACCCCATGTTTCTGGGATAAGCTGTCACTCGATTTGAAAGGTTGGTGGAGTTGGAAGAATCAATTCAGCAGATATCACTGCTAATTTTACATCTTAAACAACCTTGGTAACTATCTTTATGATGTGAAACAACTCTCAAAGCTTTATTTGTCATCATCCTAGAAGCAGTATAATAGGAATACTGCATTGCCATGTGATTTTGGCTTCCCAAGTCAGAAATGACAAAAAATTGTGAGAGCAATAATTATACTGGTAACTGATACCTGTGAATTAGGTCCACTGCAAAGGCAAAAATAATCAAGGCATGTCTAAGAACTACAATGAGAGACAACAAAAAGAAAAGCCAGCAACACTTGGTACAACAGCTGGGGAATCAAAGACAGTGCCAAGGAAGACTGAAGCATGCACCCAGCAGAAGACATCACTCCATCTCTCATGCTGTCTGCCCTCCAGAGCAAATAACATGCCACATGTCCTGGGGAAACTGCTGATAAGGGAAGCACTTAGCAAGGGAATAGAGACCTTAGTGATACCAAGGCTGATGACATCAGAGCCATCAATAGATGGTGTGTCTCCTGTGCTAACAGGGCACAGCTCTGAAACTACAGCTATAAGAGTACAGAGAGCACAGAAACCATGAGCTTCTGAGTCCTATCATACACATGCATTCTGGTCCAGCCTTGGAGAGTGCTGGTGAGGAATCACACCCAGCATCGACAGGAAGACAGCTTCTCATGGATACCTTGAAACCAAGGCAGGCAAGTCATACCGAGCAACTGATTCATCTGATCTGTAATAAGGACAATGAAACCACTTAAATTAACAACCCCTGTTACAAAGATCTCAAGGATGCTGTTCCCTTGAATACAGTTCTGAGAACTGCAGTATGCAGGGACTGAAAAAAAAATCCCCACTGCTATGAACATGTTTATCTTTCAGCAAGATGCATTTACAGCTCAGTAGGCTTCAGAAAGCACTTGATAATTGTAATCAACATGTAAAGAGTGAAGACAGAGAGTGTGGCAGTAGGATAACTCTGTTCATCAAGGGGCAGATGCACAGCAGCAGCCACATGAATACTCATTCATTATTGTTAAGTCAGGTCTCTATTCTCAGTCATACATGAACACCCTGGCAGTGTTCGAAGCCAGGCTGGATGAAGCCTTGAGCAACCTGGTCTGGTGGGAGGTGTCCCTGCCCATGGCAGGGGGTTGGGATGGGATGATGTGTAAGGTCCATTCCAACCCCTAAAATTCTATGATTCTATATGATTCTATTTATGCCTAAACTTGTAGCCACAAATGGGAGTCCCTGTGTAGCCAAGCCTACCGCACCAGGAGCTCGGAAGAAGAAACATCCTGTTAAACCTTCACTCTGGGATTGCTGAATTTGTGGATGAGAGGACTAACCCCAAAGGTATAAGACTATGTATGATCTCACGAGCTTGAGGACTTGCCACAGAGGTGAGAAGTGCCACACTATCCAGTAAAGGAGGGAAAGCAAGAGACACTGGGAGGTCACAGTCTTCACCGGGATTAGACGGCAGACCTGACAAAGTTGACTGAGGTATTATTGGCTTGAAAAAACAACAACCACAACTTTATTTGCCACAGAAAGTTTTGGGGACTTTTCATAGAATCATCACAGAATAATGAATAGTTTTGGTTGGAAGCTAATAAAAATCATCTAGTTCCAAGCTCACTGCTATGGGTGGAGACACCTTCCATTAGACCAGGTTGCTCCAAGCTCTGTCCAATCTAGCCTTGAACACTTCCACAGGCTCTCTGGGCAGGTAAGTTCTCTTGCTCTCTTTTCCATAAGACCATCATGCAGCTTACACTGACTGTTTAAACACGCTTAAAGCATTGACCTAGCAAATATCTGGAAAGACCTGATCACTCCCAAGGTTGAAGACATCCTATATGAACATGGAATGTGATAGCTGCAGATAGTACAGGGGTGAAATATGACCTTGAGAAAACTCCCAGAGGATGAACCAAAGATCAAAATACAAATCCTTTAAGAGAAACTGCAGAAACACTGGGAAGGGAGGGAGGGAGAAGGTTAAGAAAAACCAGCAAAAATTAAGCAGTCTTAAGAACACTGGAAATGGTTTGGGATGTATTTTCTCCACATGCACACCTGTGATCTTCAAGACGGGACACATACAGGTGTGCCATCAACAGATTCTGCCAGTGACAGTTCACAATCATTTTAACTAACCCTGAAGCTTTAATCACCACCTCAATCTAGGAACCGGAACAAGTCTCCTAAGCCTACTACTAGTTCCCATTCCATGCTGTGGTTCTTCTCCCAGGCACTACATTTACTTGTATAAATCAGGCAAGAGCCGAACCAATGAACACATAAGAAAGGCACTAGAATATGAAAATCACTACTTAAAACCAAAGAAAGGGTTATGGATCTCCAAATTACAGCAGGCAAGACTTGCTGCCATCCCTGAGATATAGGCTCCAGTAGGTTTGTGATACCTTCATTTCATTGTGATACCTACCTTCAGTAGGTTGACTGGTACCTTCATTTAGTTTGCATGTGCTGAGCTAAATGAAGCGTGAAAACATCTTGACTGTGATCTTTTATACTACAGGGATCTGTTTTAAATGGAAATGAGTAACATCTGATCGTTCCATATGGTGAAGTATGTGACCAACCTATCAGAAATTCTATTCCAAAGATTCTGTTTGAAACATCCTGAGAGCATCATAGAATTACAGAATTTAGAGGTTGGAATGGACCTTACAGATCATCCAGTCCCAACCCCCTGCCCTGGGCAGAGACACCTCCTCACTAGATCAGGTTGCTCAAGGCCTCATCCAACCTGTCCTTCCCTCCTCCAGTGTCAATGCACTACCCCTTGTCCTGTCACTGCAGTTCCTAACACAGAGTCCCTCTCTGGCTCCCTTGTAGGCTTTCAGATATTGAAAAGTTGCTCTGAGGTCTCCACACAACCTTCTCTTCTCCAGGCTGAACAACCCCAACTCCCTCAGCCTGTCCTCACAGGGGAGATGCTCCAGTCCTCTCAGTAACTTCGTGGCCTCCTCTGGACTTGCTCCAACAGTTCCATGTCCTTCTAATGTTGAGGACACCAGAACTGTGTGCAGTATTCCATGTGGGGTCTCATGAGAGCAGAGTAGAGGGGAAGAATCACCTCTTTTGACCTGCTGCTCACACTCCTTTGGATGCAGCCCAGGATTGGATTGGGCTGCTAGCACACACTGCAGCTCATGGTGATGCATCATGATGCCTTTGAAGCAGTATTAGAAATTTAGCACAGCTTCACTGAAATACATGTTAGCACATTTACATTTAGCACAGCTTCACTGAAAATACATGTTATTGGTAATTCTTAATTTGCAGCAGGAGTTTCATCCCTCTGAGAGAATTTAAGTTATTCAAGTACAAAATTTGTCTGCATGTAAAAGCAGTGGCACTGAGATACATAACTACTGAATCATTGAAACATCAAGTTCCTGAAACTAGGCAAATATTGACTAGCTAATTGCATGTATCTTAATGCCAGAGGGAAGGAGTTTTACCAGTATGTTAACAGCAGAAGACTCAGTCTTCCACTTTGTGCACACAGCAGGACTATTTATTTTACACCACCATTAATTGCCTAATAAATTATACAACGCACTATCAAAACTAATAAATTTAGTCTGATCCGGCCATTAGGAGCTTTGCAATTGGCAAAGCAATGATGTTAGAATTAGAAAATTCTATTCTGACACATTTATATATCACCTTTCCACCTCAAAGTTTCAAAACAGTTGCAAGACCAAGGCACCACTTGTATTTCATGACCTAAAGAAGCCAAGGTGAGTGAAGAATGCAGCCCAGCAAGGATGTGCAAGGTCACTGCACTCCAGATGATTCTGTTCTGCACAATCCACGCACGTGAACTCTGTGTGTACAGTGGGAGAAGAGAGAGCTGCTCCTTTTTAACTCTGGAGCTGCCTGGTTCTAACACTTATTTGCCTCATCTGCCAGGAGTCAGCATTTGACAGAGTTAAAGAAGGTTAAATAATTGGATCACAAAAGCAGCCTGGCAAACTCCCAGGCTCAGTTAAGCCAAATTAATGAGTTGTTCTTACACTGCCATAGTAAATCCTTAAGCTCAATCCACAGGGGGATAGGAAAAGCTCCAACTCTAGACTTCCTTTCCATCCCGTCGGGGCTCCCTGCAGTATACACACACAGCCCACGAGATGCCAACTGTGTGCACACCTGTAGGTGAGCAGCATCTATCAAACCAGGTGCTGCTTTCATTTCTCATCATTACAGAAATCATTAACGTTGCCATTCCCTTTAAGAAGCTGAGGAAAGCTACATGCATGAGGAGGGAGTGATGGGAATCATCTGGTCCATAGGGAATGTACTGTTTGCTTCCATAAAAGCCAACAAAAGGAGTGGAAAAAAAAGACTAGGAGTGGTCAGGCAGAACAATGAGCAGGAGCTTTTAAAATTCAAGCTAACAACTATTTTCTGATGTAGCTGAAAATGCTGGTAAGACACAACCCAAAAAGCTTTCCAAAGGATGCTGCATGCCATGTGACCCCTTTCAAACACCGTTATGAAAGCACTGCTTCAAAACAACCAAAATCTCAGTGTACTGTGGAGATGAAAATACTCAGAGTTTTTGTTTGCCACTTCCTAGGTGGATGAGGGATACAATATCAAAGCAGAATAACTGTCAGGCATGTAATAATCAACCATTATAATGATGAGGCCAGAAATACTTGTCTGAACCAAGCCATTCCATGGTTAACCCAGAAAACTTCATGAAAACCACCCCCGAAGATGCAAATCTAGAAACAAACGGATATAGAAATGGGGGAACCATAAAGGAAACAACTTTCTAAAGTACTTTGTTGCAACAACTTCAACACACATTCCTCTCCAATAATGCTGTGAAGAGAAGAAAATTATTGGCTAGAGCGAATTTTTGATGTATAATTCAGTTCAAACAACCAATCACAAACCAGAATTCTTATATGACTTGGTAAGAAATACCTTTTATCATTGTCATCCCTTGCCTTGAGCAATGTGTGTGTCAAAAACAAAGAGGATCTGTGTACCATTTAATGCTGTTTCAAGCTACTAAGTTGGTTTTACTCCATTTTTTCATCCAAAGAACCAGTTTTTTCCCTTTCCCATCCTCTGCACACTCACTAGGTAAGACACAGTGATGAATTAACACAATGGAGATACTTCAGACTATTAAACTGGTATGAAGTTTTATTTTTCAGGTATGCTTTTCGCTGTCAGCAACACCGATTTTATTTCTTTCCTCTCCACTAACACTCAAGAGGTCACCCCATCAGCTGCAGACGTTTCACAGGCAACCAAGCACTTCATATTTACTAGTCGCTTTGGTAGCAACCACAAAGATCACAGATTTAGGCACAATGCACCACAATGAAGCAGCCTGAATCAGAAACTCATGACCATGGCAGGAGCCCACTCATTTGTTAGACCACAAAAACTATTTAAGAATCCACCAGCAAACCCCAAACCACAGCACGACACTCAAAATTCAGAGTACATTCAATGCACACACAGAGAAGGCAGGCGACCTGCAATGTCTAGTCCACACACAAGTTATTTGCACTTGTAAACTATGGAACTTTTTAATGATTTCTAGCTCTTGGTTTCAGGTCTAATTGATTCAGGTTTTGAATCAATCATCATCAGTTCATCAGTGTTCATCTTAAAGCTACAAAATAACATGACACAATATAATTTCATGGAGGAATCAGGCCTTGCTAATATACTGGCTGCACGTAAGTCACCTGATGTGTCGCAAAGAAACAGATGAAGTGATTCAGAGGTCCTGACTGAACACAAAATGATAAACCAAAAAAAAAAGGAAACTAGCTGAATTATTCATGCAAGCAGGCAGCAAAGCAAGCCAGCTGGTGCACACAAATATCCTCGCACGGCAGGAGAAAAAACAACCCATCAATCCCCATTAGGACCAGATCAGTTCAGTGCTTGTACACTTGGGAAGCCCCAGCAATGGTCCCTGTGGTGGCTAACCTTACCTGTATTTATTTCTAGCTGCAACACTACGGATTAAGTATATTTTCTGATGAACTGGAGATCTCCCTGAACAGCAATAACAAAATCACAGAATCAACCGAGTTGGAAAA
>NW_008671763.1:0-1064 GCF_000695815.1 Acanthisitta chloris | reverse complement strand
GTCACTTTGAAAATGAGTTCTAGATTTTGCATTCCTATTAAGTTCCTCTTCCTGAGCCCATCATCCAGGCCTGTTCACAGTCACTTTGAAAATGAGTTCTAGATTTCGCATTACTACTAAGTTCCTCTTCCTGAGCCCATCACTTCCTCCAGGCCTGCACAGGCTGTTCCTCTGCAGCCTCAGCTCCTCCAGCCCTGCACCCTCGGTGGTTTGAGACCCATTTCCCATTTCCACAGATGCAAACACCTCGTGGTGCCAGCCCTGCCAGACTGGCACCCAGCCTTGCTCTGACCCTTCTCTAGGCTACGGGAAAGGTTGGAAGACAGACAAGAGGCTTGAGGTCCATCAGCACTGTGCCATGGTGCCAGAGCTTGGATGTGGTGTGTGACAGTGCCAGTGGAGGAGTTAACATGGGGAACAACCTTTCACAGCACAGAAAATCCGTGTTGGAAAAGCAGGGTCTGGTAGCACTCATTTGTGTTACAATAAGGTATACCTGGTACATGGCACCATGTACCTGGGCATCAGGGTGTATGGAGGCTGTGGTTTGCACTTACACTTCCTGTGTGGTTTGCTGTGAGAAGTGCTGGTTTGGGGTGTCCTGTGCTCTGTGAGGGACAGATCAGCAGGGCAGGTGTCCTGCAAGGATCCTTCCAGCTCGAGTTCTGCTGTGACAGGCCATGGGACAGCTGTGCTGGGCCCTGGCTGACACCGTGTCCTCCTCGTGCAGATGTGGAAAGCAGTCGTGGGACACAACGTGTCGGTGAAGGTGGAGACTCAGGGAGATGACTGGGACACGGACCCTGACTTTGTGGTGAGTGTCTAGCGTGGTAACTGGTGTACCAGTGCTGGGAAGGGTTCCTGGCCAGGCTCAGGGCTTGGCACAGCAGTGGCACTGCTGGCTGGGCAGGACCAGCCAAGTCCCACGAGCCCCTCCAGGTACTGTCAGGTCACCTGTCTGAGCCACTTCTGACCCATCTCCTTGTTTAGTCTCCAGATCTCCTACATCAGTGTACGCTCTGTGTCTGACCACAAGTGATAGCACTTACAGAGCACAGAATATT
>NW_008671762.1:0-651 GCF_000695815.1 Acanthisitta chloris | reverse complement strand
CTTATGGTGATGAACTAGCCAGGAGTCATGGGCTCACTGAGTCTGTGTTTTTTTCCGAAGAAACACAAGTATAATGCCTAGAGTTGAGAAGGAAGGGGAACATTTCCAGGAAGTCTAGTTAACATGAAAAGGCTCACCAACAGTAGTTTCTCTGTCTTCCTTTCAGACAGTACTTTGATAATAATATTTCACTTTCACTGGTAAATGAAGCATTTGTGAAAACTGAGTCAAGCCACAGAAATCATGAGTGAGTTTAAAAATACACATACTTCCCCCCCTTTTCTGTTTGGTTTTCAGACCATAAATGTTCATTTGGCTTGTTCTGCCTTCCCTTCCTTACAAATAAGCACAAAATAAAGAAAAATCCCTTAAATAAAAACCAAAGCCGATATTTTCATAGCCAGAGCTGCACTTTCAAGAAAAACTGCAAATATGAAAGACTGAAAGATGTGACAGCTGGGAATACAAATATCAACTGCCCACCTAAGTTCTACTGCTTCAAGTCTAGAATGGGAAAGCTGTGCAGGTGAGTCAGCATTGGCATGAACTGCATGATTCAGGGCAGGATTAGTCTTTCCTAGACTTCTGTGTCTGTGAAATTCTACAGAAATGTAGAAGACTCAAAGGGTGGTGAAGGGACTCGAGCACAAG
>NW_008671761.1:0-2528 GCF_000695815.1 Acanthisitta chloris | reverse complement strand
TATTGTTCTTATAGTCTTTTCTTCCCATTTAAAACCATGCAATAATTTCTTGTATTAAAACCTTATTTATTAGGTGTCACACTTAGGAGACTTTCATGTTGGATCATATCATGGAACTGCTGATCAGTTTCTCAGGATGTTTACTCCTCCTGATGATATACAGCAACTCCCACAGTGTAAGTTTGGTTTTTTAACTCAAGATGTTTAGCTAATATTAGACAGCAATATTCCATCAGACTTTTTAAAAGAAATACTTCACCTCGTAATGTGATAAATTATGTATTTAATTATTTCAAAGAGGAGGGCCTTTAATCAAACACAACATAATGAAAAATCATGAAAGCACCTTTATTTTCTCTACTTCAAAACAGCTAAGCTAGTTCCTGTCAACTGAATTAGCCATTCCCTAATTTCATCTACAAGTGAATTTTCACTGCTGAATTATCAAAACTTTCAAACAAGAGAAATACTCACAGTCTCTTAAGGATCACATTATAAATAGTCGTGTCCTACCTCCACATTTCCCTCTCTGACTTCACTCCTAGGCAGCAGTGAAGAAGCAGCTACAGTCACATGGTGCATTCAAGGTCATGCTATTCTAATTGACAGAGATATCATTGATAAATTATGCAGAAACAGTGATAATGGAGTCATTAACCTTGCGCCAACACACTAAAGGTGCTTCATAATTAAAAGGAGAAGAAAAGTTAGAAAAACATACAAAGATTTTATTGCCCAGCCTTTTCTCTCCTACACACTGCTGCAGAGTGCTGTTAGAGAATAGTAATGCTACTGTAACGTAGCTGCCTGCTGTCTTGTGCTTTGTCACTGAGGGGTGCAGGGATTACACTGGCTTACACTTGAAGGAGGAGTCAGGTAGTAAAATGCACAAACCATTGACCTTTTTTTTCTTTAAATAGGAAGCTGGATCCAGAAGGCCTCTCCCTTTGGCAAAGTAAAGGATGCTGGAGCACAAGAAAGATCGTTCCAGCCAGGAATTCTTTCTCAGTCCAAGATTCTATGCTGAACTGTCATTTCCAAACACACAGTCATCTGGCCAGTGCTTTGAGAACTTGCATCAAAACTGTAGTGAGTTAACATACTGAAGTGAAACTCCTCAGCAATATACAGATACAGAAATATAAAACTAGGTGGAATTCAGAATTCATCCTTTATGTCTCATTCAGAAACTTGCAACAACCCATGGACTAAAAGCCTGACTAATGTCCCTAATTCATGCATGACAGGTAACTTTATTAAGGGTGCACACATTAATGAATCACTGGTGATTGCTTTGACTAAAAGAGAAATAGTAGGAAAAACAGTGAGGAGGTGGGACTGAGACTGTTTCACACAGTAACTCAAAGTAATCTTAAATTAGCCTTACTCTAAAGAAAGCACCTATAGGATTTCTGAAAAAAAAAAAATTTAAATAACAGACAATGTACTTCTTGATACTTCCACTGCTGCTTCTTTTTGAATCCCATCACAGCAAGACCACTCAAACTAAACTTATTAATAAAAAAGAGGAAACTACAGAGCAGGTTTCCTGAAGCTGAGGTGCCCAGCGATGACACTGTACTGCCAAGAGAGAATTCATTATACTCATTTCCAATCTTCACTTATCACATCAACTCTTCTGTCTTCCTGCACTGCTTGACTGTCAAGATATGATCTACAGCATATTGCACAAGTTAACCATAAGGACAAATAGAAAAATCCCAGATCATATCTGTATTTAGAGGTTTTGACCTCATGTAGATAACTAAATATACCATAAAGTACATTCTGAAGGCCTGACTGAAGTCAGATTCTTTCTACTGGTTCTGTCATGTTTGGATAGACTAATAATTGACATAACCTTCAAACATTCAGAAGTATCACAAATTATTCTTCAAACAAGAAACTGCCAATTACAAGGAGGAGGTTGAATTGCTCAATGATACCGAATGTCAGAGAACTCTCCCATGCGTTCTCTGAGCACAGGCTGATGGCTACAGTTGCAGAGCACAAGCCTCTCTGATGTATAGTATCTAAAAACGTCCCACCGCAGAAATTCCCAAGTTTTCAAGGGCTGGGCTCCCTGCCCGGCTGGAATGCGTACTTCAGCGATCCGCCTACAGCCGCTGCACCACCCATGGCCAGGGAGCACCTACAGACTCTGTTCCCGGAGCAGCTCCTGCGCTCCAGAAATGCTGCTGGGGTAGCAGAAACCTCCTCACGAGCGTTCAGCTGCACAGAGCTCAACTCAGCACAGTTTAAAGAGGACAGAAACAAACATGTAAACAGCATCTGTGGCGTCTCTTCTCTATTGACTTTCCTGGAAACGCATTAACCTATTAAAGTACTTCAAAAATAATAAATAACAAAACCAGAGGGGAGGCAAGACCCTATCGTCCTCTCCCAAAAGTTTTCTTCCTGCCTGTCCTCCCACTTGCTCTGGAATTAAGCGATCGTTTTCACTAGGGATCGAATGAATGACTTTTCCGCTAATGGCACTTAAGAGATGCTAAAACCACCCTGGGTGC
>NW_008671760.1:0-1696 GCF_000695815.1 Acanthisitta chloris | reverse complement strand
AGTACAGGCCCTGGGATGGTGGTTCTGCTTGTCCCCAACCTCCCAGGACATTTGGGTGGTCCGAAGCCACTGGAAAAGCTCCTGGGGTGTCCCCCAGCTTGTAGCCACCACAAACCCCCATAAGACCCTCCCCCCAGGATGGCCCCTGGGTTGGGTTGGGTGGTCTGTAGTGTGTGTGTCCCCCTTCCCAGCTCATTGGCTCCGAGAAGTGCCTGGAGAGGATCGAGCAGATGGTCAGTGAGGCCAAGACCAAGGCAGGAGCTGACCCCCAGGTCCCTCTCCGTGCCCTGGTGAGCCCCCACACTCTCCCCAGGGACTCCCCCAAGCCCCCCAGGGACACTGTGGGAGTGACAGTGCCCCTTGGTGGCACAGGGGCTGTCCCTGAGTGGAGGGGACCAGAAGGATGCCATTGGGAAGCTGACAGAGGAGCTGCACCGGCGCTTCCCTCACCTGAGCCAGAGCTACTTCATCACCACCGATGCTGTGGGGGCCATGGCCACAGCCACTGACCATGGTAGGGACCCCCTAACTGGGGGAGGACAAACCAACAGGGACATCCCAGCACAGGGAGGTTGATGGTGTCCACCGAAGTGGAAGAACTGGTTTGGCTGGGTGGACTCTTGGATGAGCGAAACACTGGCTGGTGGCCCAGAGGGTTGTGGTGGAGCTCAGTCGAATTGGGGTTGGTCACCAGTGGTGTCCCCCAGGACTCAGGTCCTCTTGAATGTCTTTATGGATGATGTGGACATTGGGATTGAGTGGAAATTTGATTACATTAAGTTGGGTTGGAGTGTGGATCTGCCTGAGGGCGGGAAAGCTCTACAGAGAGACCTGGACTGACTTGTTTAAAGGGCTGACCTGGACAGACTCCACCAATAGACTGAGGACCTCATGACTCTCTACAACTACCTGAAAGGATTGTAAAGAGGTGTGGGATGGTCTCTCCTGTCATGACTGCAGGGAGAGGACTAGAGGAAATGGCCCATGGTCAGGCATGGGAATAGGGAACTGCCCAGGGAGGTGGTGGAGTCACCATTCCTGGAAGTGTTTAAGAGGTGTCTGGATCTGATGCTGGAAGATATGGTCTAGGGGTTGCAGCAGTGACAGATTAGAGGTTGGACTTGATGATCTCAGAGGTCTCTTCCAGCCTTGATGATTCCATGATCTTAGAGGTCTCCTTCAAGCTTGATGACTTCATGATTCTATGATCTTCAAGATCTCCTCCAACCCTGATGATTCTATGATCATAAAGGTCTTCTCCAGCCTTGACGACTCCATGATCTTGGAGGTCTCCTTCAACCTTGATGATTCCTTGATCTTAGAGGTCTCCTCCAACCCTGAGATGACTCCATGGTCCTGACTGTGCCCCCCCCAGGTGGCATCGTGCTGATCTCTGGGACAGGCTCCAACTGCAAACTCATCAACCCTGACGGCTCCGAGACAGGCTGTGGCGGTTGGGGACACATGATGGGGGATGAAGGCTCTGGTGAGGATGAGGAGGACCATGGTGGGGGATGGTGGGAGGTCCCATGGGGGTGCTGAGCCAGCCCTGACCCCTCTGCAGCATACTGGATTGCCCACCAGGCGGTGAAGATGGTGTTTGACTGTATGGACAACCTAGAGGTGCCACCACATGACGTCAGCTACGTCAGGCAGGCCATGTTCGACTACTTCCAGGTGCTGCTGGGGAGGCAGG
>NW_008671759.1:0-1160 GCF_000695815.1 Acanthisitta chloris | reverse complement strand
ATCCCTGGGACACAATCCCTACACACATAGAATCCATGAGGAGGCACCAGGAACATCCCAAATCCCAATCCCTGGGACACAATCCCAACACACAAAGAATCCATGAGGAGGCACCAGGAACATCCCAAATCCCAATCCCTGGGACACAATCCCAACACACAAAGAATCCATGAGGAGGCACCAGGAACATCCCAAATCCCAATCCCTGGGACACAATCCCAACACACAAAGAATCCATGAGGAGGCACCAGGAACATCCCAAATCCCAATCCCTGGGACACCACAGTCCCAAACACACAGAATCCATGAGGAGGGAGCAGGAACATCCCAAATCCCAATCCTGGGACACCACAGTCCCTACACACACTGGGATCATTCCCAGCCTCTCTCCACTGATGCCTCAGCCACAATCACTGGGAATTCCTTCAGCATTCCCAGGCTCAGCTCCGTGGGAGGCTCCTCAGCCTCCAGTGGGATAACTGGATGAACCAGCCTGGCAGTGGATTCCCAAACAACGGGAAGGGAGACAACCAATCCACACTTCCCTAGCTCCTGCCAAGGCACTCTGTCTGTTTCTCCAGGATTTTCCCACTCTTTGGAAGGAGAATCACAACCTTCTGGCCAAAACACAACCCCAAATTCCAGTATCCATTGCTCCCTTCCAACGATCCTTTTCCAACCCTGGAATTCCCACGGAAAAGGTGGGAAATGAGTGGGTTTTTCAGGAGTTCAGGAGGAGCTCTGAGCCTGGAAAAGCTGAGCCTAAAGGGACAACCAAACTCCCAGCACTTGGATTCAGGAATCCTCCAGGGGATTTTATGGATCATCCCTAATTAATGACAAGCCAGGAATGACCTTGCCCAGGGGACAGGGAAAAGTGTGGAGCAACAAGGACTTTGTCCCTTTGGAGAGCTTCAAACCAGGCTCAAACTTCCCGGGAGCACATCCAGGCAGATGCCAATTCCCAGAGTTTCACTCCCTGCCCTCGGCCAGGAACAAGCTCTGGAATTGGAAGCATGGAAAAAGTAAGGGAGGAGGAACCACTCACGGGTTATTACAAGGAAAATGCTTTGGAGAAAGGATTTGGCTCATCCTTCTCCATTGTGTCCATGCATGTTGGTTGGGAAAAATGCAGCAGCTCCTGGGATAACCCACGGAGC
>NW_008671758.1:0-7810 GCF_000695815.1 Acanthisitta chloris | reverse complement strand
AGGAGGAAGGAAAGGAGGAGAGGAGGAGGAGGAGGCAGGCTGCACCCAAACGTCGGCAGCTCCTCTTTTTGGGGTGTCCCTACGGGGATGCGCCGGGATGCGAGCGAACCCCTCCGTGGTGGGTGCCCCGAGGGTCTGGGGGCTAAGGGGAAGGTTAGGGCTGCCCTTGTTATGGACAAGCCTTCTCGCCTCCTCCTCCCACGTGGGGCTGCCCCAAATCTCCGTTCTGGGAGCCCCGAGGGGCTGGGAAAGTTGTGGGGTGCATTATGGCATGAGGTTTCAAAATGGTGAGCTCCAAAAGGACAGTGAGCACACAAGAATCAAGGGACCTTCAAGACCACCGAGTTCCACCCCCTGCCATGGGCAGGAACACCTTCCACCAGACCAGGTTGCTCCAAGCCCCATCCAACCTGGCCTGGAACACTTCCAGGGATGGGGCAGCCACAGCTGCTCCGGGCAAACTGTGCCCTCACAGTCAAGAATTCCTTCCCAATATCCCATCTCACCCTGCCCTCTGGCAGTTCATCACACATCTTCATCACACATCACCTCCATTTTCATCCCCTGAACTGGGATATGGATATTGTCCATCTTGGGGAGGCAACATCTACATACACACATGCAGGGTGTAAAATAAAAATCCAACCTGGAATTTAGAGAGCAAATTAGAGCCCCCATACGCTCCAGGCTGCTGTTAAATGGGCACCAGTAAATCCCCACTTGGCAGCAGGGAGTGAAGTGGTCACAAGGGAAAATACATTATTCATATTTCTATTTCTGGGATATTTATATCAAATGCAATCATGTCTCAAAGAGGGATAGGATGGGAGGGATGTTTTGTTCCCACCTAGGTAGATTGAGGTGGGTGAAAAGGGTCAGGTAAAGGTTTGGCCTTTGCAGCCTTCTGATTTCTCCTGCCCTCTCCAAATCACCCCCTGTTTATTTTTCCATCCACTTTCATCACCTACATTCGGTCCTACATTAGATCCTGAACTCCCAAGCATGTAAGCACACCCTGGAGCTGATCTACACTATGGCCATCCTGGTGTGGGGTCCTCAAGTCATAGTAGTTTGGGGAAAGGATGAGTGTTTTGTTGGATCTACACCATGCTCAGCACTTGTTTCCTTCACACTGCAACAACACAGGTCAATTGGGGCAAGAAGGATGCCCAGGCCTAACTAGCACTGTGAGCAAAACTGAACTGTATCTTGGGTATGAACTTTTTACCGTTTTTGATGCAAGGTGACAAAACATTTCAGCTGAGAACACAGATTTGGGGGAGGAGAGGTGTTTCTGCAAATTGGCCATTTACTACCTCTTTTTGGCCCAGCCCCAACAGAGCGCATAGTCCAAGCAGTGCAAAAGGAGGGGATGTGCTGTCAAAATAACAAGCAAGTGCAAGAAAAATGCCTGGCTCCTCTTTACTGGGACAGACTAAGCTAGGAGGTGGCTGGCAACTGTGTCTCTTTCCTTAGCAAGGTAGAAATAACCCTGCTGCACCCACCAGCAGGGAAACCTCACTTGCAGGAAAAGACTGGAAGTGAAAAATCAGGATATAGAGTCTGATCCAAAGTGAAGAGCCCACAGCAGGTGAGATACAAGTTTGCGGTACAGGCAGTAGTTCTGGTAGCATTTTGTCAAATGCTTTTTCCTTACACTACTGCTGACACCAGACATTTCAGAATCACAAGTCTCTCAGAGCTGTGATTATCATAAATCCTGATGAAAATATATCCTGTGGGAGCATTTTATTTGCTGCCTGGTGTTAGAGCTTTAGGATGTGTTTTCCTGCAGGCCTGAGGGTGGATGTGCAGGATGATATGGGGCAGATGCAGGTATTTCAAAGCACATGAAGTTGTGGCCATAGATCCATGTGACTTTGCCAGACTTTAAACATCCCAGGGATTTTATTCTTTTAATTTCAACAGAAAGAGTTCAGCCATTTGCAAGATCAGGGGAAAATATTTTCTTCTGGCACCAGGAGAAAAAATTCTTCTAACTTGTGAGGTTCTAGAAACACTGAAGCTGCTCCTAGAATCGGCCATTCATTGGCTTTACAGCAATCCATTTGCTGAGCAAAACACCTCCAAAAGGAGTCAGAGCTTGCACATTTTCAGAATATTCCTGTAATTTGGCCAGTAGAATCCAAAACAGGCTCCCACCAGGATGCAGGGCCGTGAAGAGAGGAATGACAAGCAGAAGGACTGTCTTTCCCTCCTCCTAACAGCACTTTTGGCTGCTAAAGGCTGTGCAGCTTCAAAAAAAAAAAGCCAAGGAGCAGCCAATAGAAGGAAATTTAACATGAATTTCCAGACAGCTTCCAGGAAAATAGATGCAATTTTGGATGGGGAAAGTTGTTTTCAGATTTAAAAGTTCCTTAGAGGCATGAATGCTCAAAACTGTTTAAAATATCTCCCTCTGGCGTGGGTAGAGTTTCTGCTGTGCTCATGCCTCACTGTGTATCCCCAGCCACATTCATTTCCAAACGTTGCACCCCTAAAACACTCATTAAAACCCTTTGGACCCTGGTGACACTCACAGTGTGTGATCACTTTTTAAGCTGCTCCATTAGGACAAGGCTCAACTTTAAACCAGGGGCAAGTTTTGGGCGTATGCAGGTCTCACACCACATCCTGAAGGGAAAAATTCATCAAGAAGGGACATTTTTGTTTTCTGCCAGGGAAATATGAGACTGAAGATCTGGCAGTGCCAAAGGGCATCACACGCAATGTCTTAGAGGAGATGCTGTGTTGGTTTTTTGAGGGGGTGAACAGTGAAGGAGATGCTGCAGTTTCCTGTAAGAGTGGGAAAAGAGGGAAGGAGGTAAAAAATCCTTAAATGCAGCATCACCATCCTCCACCACCTCCTACCTACCTCTGTAGATAGAGGAAAGCCCCTTTTCTTTCTCCCAGGCTCACACGAGGAAAGTCTCTGCTAGAGAAACATTTGCCTGAGCCCTCCTAATGTCCCAGACATGGCTCTTTTTTGATATCACAGGATGTCTTGGTAATTTTATGGATTGGAATGGACCTTACAGATCATCTAGTCCCAACCCCCGCTGCCACGGGCAGGGACACCTCCCCACCAGAGCAGGTTGCTCAAGGCCTCATCCAGCCTGGCTTTGCACACTGCCAGGCTTGGGGAATCCACTACTTCCCTGAGCAACCTATGTCTGTGTCTCACCACCTTCACAGGAAAAAACTTTTTCCTAATATCTAACCTAAATTTCCCCTCCTTTAATTTGATCCCATTCCCCCTAGTCCTATCACTGCAGTTCCTAACAGAGAGTCCCTCTCTGGCTCCTTGTAGGCCCTTCAGATACTGAAAGGCTGTTATGAGGTCTCCACACAATCTTCTCTTCTCCAGGCTGAACAGCCCCAACTTCCTCAGCCTGTCCTCACAGGGGAGGTGCTCCAATCCTCTTATCAACTCTGTGGCCTCCTCTGGACTTGCTCCAACAGTTCCATGTCCTTCTTATGTTGAGGGCACCAGAACTGCATGCAGTATTCCAGGTGGGGTTTCATGAGAGCAGAGTAGAGGGGGAGAATCACCTCCTTTGACCTTCTGGTCACACTCCTTTGTTCCTACCGAACAGAGAAACATAGACTCACAGATTGGTTTGGGTTGGAAGGGACTTTCAAGATCATCCACTTCGACGGAGAATCACCTCCTTTGACCTTCTGGTCACACTCCTTTGTTCCTACCGAACAGAGAAACATAGACTCACAGATTGGTTTGGGTTGGAAGGGACTTTCAAGATCATCCACTTCGACACCATGGGATGGGCAGGGACACCTTCCACTAGACCAGGGCACCAGAACTGCATGCAGTATTCCAGGTGGGGTTTCATGAGAGCAGAGTAGAGGGGGAGAATCACCTCCTTTGACCTTCTGGTCACACTCCTTTGTTCCTACCGAACAGAGAAACATAGACTCACAGATTGGTTTGGGTTGGAAGGGACTTTCAAGATCATCCACTTCGACCACCTACCATGGGCAGGGACACCTTCCACTAGACCAGGTCGCTCCAAGCCCCATCCAACCTGGCCTGGAACACTTGCAGGGATGGGGCAGCCACAGCTTCTCTGGGCAAACTGTGCAGGTGCCTCACCACCCTGACAGCCAAGAATTCCTCCCTAATATCCCATCTCACCCTGCCCTCTGGCAGTGGGAAGCCATTCCTCCTTGTCCTCTCCCTCCAGGCCCTCCCAAAGTCCCTCTGCAGCTCTGGAAGTGGCTCTGGGGTGTCTCTGAAGCCTTCTCAGAGATGGCACGGCATTTTTCTGCATTTGCTGCTGCATTCAGGGGTGGGAAGGTAGGAGTAGGAATGTTTGGGAACCAAGACAGGGTATGGTGAAAGCAAAGCAGCCCTTGTAGCATCCAAGCAGCCCTGGGTGAGGGGAAGGAAGTGTGGTAAGGGACACACTATTGTTCTGCCCCTTCAAACACTCGGGGAATGCAGGGCAAACAGGAGGGAGATCTGTGCTTTCCTGTGTTTGTGCTGTGATTATTTTCATTAAGGTCCTTTTTTCGTAACTCCTTCTTCAGGGCCTTTGTGCCTCTAATAAGTGTATGAGGGTGTTGATTGTAAGTGTCCCCTTAGGCATACTTATTTTATCATAATAACATTTACAGGGAAAACCTGCAGTGCTATTTTGCTGTTACATCCTCTTTATTTCAACCTCTCTTTCACCTTTATTTTTTTCTCATGAATCTGCCCCAACAAGCCCATGCATGGTCTCAATCCCTGCAGCAGGACCTGTGGTGAGCTTGTAGGCCCTGAATAGATCACTGAGGGTGAATATGTGAATGTTTGGTGTTACCCAGCAACTAGAAACGAAGATATTGTTGTCCACTAAGGAAACACATTGCCTGTTTGCACAATAGCTGTGTTTGCCTGCTCTGTGGTAGGTTAACCAGCAACCCTGAAAACCTTTCAGGAGATGAATGTACATAAATAGGAGGAAAGTCACTGGCATGGATTATTCCTGCAGGTAAATCAAGTCCCAACCACGCTTGGTAATCCCCTAATCACTGCACTAACATAGGGGAGATAATATTGATGGTTCAAACAGTCACAAAAATAATACATAAATAAATAAACCAAAAGACTCATTTTGTCCTGGCACAGTCTGAAAGAGAGAATTGCAGCCAGGACTCTGCATCCCTTCCCAGTGGTCAGAATAAAATACTTTGTGGCATGTCATCAGTACAAAATTAGCCCTGAGCACATCTACACATAGACCAAGTGGCTGGAAGTCAACAACAAAGTCAACTGAGAAGACAATTGAGCATTTTTTTTTAGCTTTCAGGATAAATGATTGGGAAAACTGATAAAGAGAAGCAGAAGTCTCCCCATTTGATGTCTTTATTGCGAACATGGTGTTCCTCTGCTGCAGGGATGGTGTTTAAATATAGGTTGGTTTACATTAATTAAAGCAGAATATGACATTAGGTATGTTATCAGGTCTGTCACACAAGGTATTTCCTCTTTCAGATCTGAAAGGTGCTGCTGAGCCCTTGAACAGGCAAGTGGATTACACCTGGGCAAAGGTTAACCAGCAGTTGATCGCACCGTTTGCTATCACAGCCCCATTTGCCCCCACAGCTGGTCTCTCTCTCCACCTCCATCTTCCACATCAGTTCCTTGGGAGCAAAGTGAGAACTTTCCCAGCAAATGACTCTGTAAACGCAGAAGATAAAAGTAAGGATGAAGCTGGCAAGGTCCAAACAGTGGCTTGCAGGAAGCATTGGTTGTCTTCAGATGGGCAAGGACGCATCATAAGGATGGAGGAGGAAGAGAGGCTGGTTGTCAAAAGTTGGGAAGATCCGGACAAGCCAGGAGGAGCCTTTGTGGTGATGGTGATGCACTAGCAAGATGAGGAATGTCTGTCTCCATTAAGGTTTCTCATGATGAAGAGCACCTGGAGCCCTCCTAGCTCTGAAGCCCTTTGTCAATATCTTATGCAAACAGCTCCTGGACTGGCCCCACAGCCCCTCAAAAGGCTTGGCCGGAGAAACATGAGTCTGATCAGTCCATCCACATCCCTCTGGATGGAGGTGAGGTGGTGCATGACCTTGGGCAGACCTCTTGACAAGGACATCCATTGCCACCGGGTACAGCTGAGTTGGTGGCAAGTCTCAGTCCTGTATCTCAAGTTGTGACCTTTAATTTGTTGCATTTTTTCCCATCTTAAATACACAATTGGAAGTAATGAAGCCATCTATAACTTCCAGCTTCTGCTCTCAAGCATGAAGCTTAGGAGAAATACAAGTCTGCTATGGAGAAAAAAGAGGCACAGTAAAAAATCCCGTATTGCCTCACACATCAGCCTTCATTACCAAAGGTCCTCGAGTGCTGGAGACATTCATGGCTGATTTCAATTAGTGGAGCAGTAAAATAAATATGTGGATGTAAGTCTGGAGCTCAGCTGAGGGTCAGGGTGCTGCAGCAAACCATCTCTTTCCACATCTGCCTGTGCTCTGCAGCTGGCCTGGCTCAGGAAACACGTGCCTGCTGACCACAGCTACATGTTGTTAGCAGAAAGAGTACATCTGCTTCCCACATGAAAAGGTTTGAAGGAGGGAGGTATCTTCTCTAGTGGGCAGAAGCTCAAGTGACTGAGCACACTGGCCCAGCTGGCAGCACTCATCATTGGACATTCCCAAGACCTATCTGTGCATCCTCTTGGTACCAAGAAGCCATTTCCATCTCCTCTCCTCCTTTCTAGCCACACAAACCAACATCAAGAGTGTACAGATGAGAGGGTCTTTGATCCTGCTGCTCCATCCTCAAGGTCAGGAGGATGCAGCCAGACTACTCTGAGAGGGTTTATATACCACATCATGTATGAAAAGAGATTAATTAAGATCACTGGCACAGGTTTCCTAGAGAGGTTGTGGATGCCCCAGCTCTGGCAGTGTTCCAAGCCAGGTTGGATAAAGCCTTGAGCAACCTGCTCTGGTGGGAGGTGTCCCTGCCCAGGGCAGGGAGTTGGAACTAGGTGTTCTCTAAGGTCCACTCCAGCCCCTTAACAGTCTATGATTCTATGATTCTATATCACAGATCTTTACACCTGGAAGGGAATGTGTAAGTACCACCAAGAATCCTTTTCCTCCCTTTTATAAAGCCATTAAACCAGAATCCTCCTCACTATGTGAAGATTCCCTGAATGAAGGTAGTTTGAGAAAGGAAAACCTAGTTCTGAATATATAATTCATAGCAATGAGACAATTTCAAGCCTACAACTCCTTTCTTGAAATGTGCATTTAGCTGTAGGTGGGAATAGCTATCCACACACTGCCAGACTGTGGTTAGATAGGACAAGAGGAAATGGCCTCAAGTTGTGCCAGAGGAGGTTCAGGTTGAATATTAGGAAACATTTCTTCACTTAAAGAGTGGTTTAGTATTGGAACAGGCTGCGCAGGGAAGTGATGGAGTCACCATCCCTGGAAGTGTTCAAAAAGTGAGACGGTACTTCACAATATGGTGTAGTGAAGATGGAGGTGTTTGGTCAAAGGTTGGACCTGATGATCTTGGAGGTCTGTTTCAACCTTAGTGATTCTATGATTCTAGATATACTGGGAGAACTTCAGGGCATGTAGGTAAAGCCATCTCTGAACTAATGAGTTAAAATTGCTGTTTAACAGCATTTTCTAGATCCTAGATGCAGTCACTTCATAAACCAATGTGGCTGAAACAGCAAGGAAAGAAATACATAAGATATGCATATATATATATGTATATGTTATCAGGTCTGTCACACGTATTTCCTCTTCTTTCATATCTGAAAGGCACAGCACTACATAT
>NW_008671757.1:0-389 GCF_000695815.1 Acanthisitta chloris | reverse complement strand
AGAGACTGGGAAACATCTGCTGCCAGGGCTATAAAACAGTTGGATTTACAGCTCGGCTCTGGCAGCCTCCGGCAAGGAATTTCGCAAGGAATTCCCTGGTTTACAATGGGAAAAAACAGGCAGGACACGCGAGTGCCACAGGCAGAGCAAGGAGAGGGGCGAGGGGGGCACAGCTGGGCACACCTGGGGGCAAAAAGGTGGGTGAAAAGGGAGGTGAGGGCACCAGGGCTGGAATTTCGGGGCTGGGAATTTGTCTAGGGGTGGCAGGGAGGGGTTGGGAAGGGAATTCACAGCTGGATGTGGGGGGTGGGATCCCCGGGAGGGGATGCTCCCTGTCCAAGAGGCACCCAACATCTGGATAGCATCCTAGGGTGACCACATACACACCT
>NW_008671756.1:0-3183 GCF_000695815.1 Acanthisitta chloris | reverse complement strand
GCTGCCGGAGCTGAGCGACAGAGACACTGTGTCCGAGCTGACCTCTGATCTGAACCTCATTCTTATAGTGGCGCTCTCTGCCGTGTCCTTGTTATTCGTTTCCACAGTAATTTTTGCAATTTTCTTTAAGTACCGGCGGTCAAGGAGCCCTCCCATTTTTATAACTTCTGATAAGGAACTGTATTCCACTCTGGGCTCAAAAGCACAGTACAACTACTGCAGCAGCACGCTGCCCTTGCCCTACTCTTACGAGGTTTGTTTAGCCTCCGAGTCTGGGCAGAAAGACTTCACATTCCTGAGACCCGGCACGGCAGCGCTGTCTGGCTCTCTCCTGATCGGTCAGCCCGGCTCAGACACTCATTCCGGGAAGGATCCTCCTAGCCTTGGAGATTCGGCACAGGTGAGCTTCTGTCTTACAGTCCCTCTCTGCGGGCTTGTGTGAATCTTTTTTCTCTGTTCTGCCGTCGGGGATCAGTGGGCAACCGACCGAGCTCAACGTTAGCTCCTGACACTCTGCTCAGTAGCTCATTGGCGTGAGGGTGTGAGTAGTAGTGTATGTGGGATCTTGCTTCATCCTTTGACCTGCCCAGGAGCGACACGATATTGTTCTTACTTCTGTCTTGGAGAAGGACAAACAAATGTGAGTTTCACCAAAACGGAGTGGCGGGGTGGACACGGGATGGAGCGGGACCAAGAGAGTCGTGGGGTTTGAAGCTGGAGAGAAACCTTTCTTTTGGGTCTAGTGACTACTTCATGTATATCGTCTGCCACCTTTGAGCTCTTTCATGTGATAACGATGTGTGATCTATCCTGCCGTGTTCACTCAGTGAGAGCAGGAACGCCGTAGTTCTGTTTACCTTCAAGCTCGGTTCTTTTCCTACTCTGAACCCCTCAAAAGGAAGATGTTGTGTACACCTTTAACTTAACATTTCCTCTCCGTCTGGGGACCCGGAGCTGATGGTTCACTATAGCTCCGAGTCTGGAATAGAACAGAAAATGCTTTGGGTCTGCTGCTGCCAGGGGCTCCTCTGGAGTCCCGGAGGAGCCGGGAATAGCGCCGGAGTGAGTGGCTTATACTGGGATTTGGCTTGTACCCGGAGGAATTCCTGATTCAGGAAAAGGGGTCTTTCCCCTTAGCTGTTGTACGTTTCCACTCCTCTCCCTCCAGACGCTGCTTTCAGGCTCTCTGAAGCATCCTCTTCAATCTTCGGGCTTCCCATCAGAATGGAGGAGACGTAATGTCTCCAGATCAATAGAAATATGGTAGATGGAAATGTTCAGTTTTCCATACCCTTCCCGAGATCTCTTTACTGTACTTATCTCTCCGTTGCTTGGCCATTCCACTACTGACGGCATTAAAGGGACAAGGTGTACTGCAGGTGGTGTGTGCACTCACATGAAGGGGAGTTCCTTCATAACCGCGGTACACACGTTAGAGGAATTGTTCGGTAAAGCGAGTTTAGGAAAGACACAAAGTGGGCAGTGGTTGGAAAGAAGAATTCAGAGTTTATTTCAGAGAAAATAAGTTACTGAAGACTTTTTCAAGATTTGTCTCTGTGGATTTTATTGGTTTTAAAATATATATAAGAAAGAAAGATGATTGGTATTTGATTGCCCAAGAGAACAGAAGTGCTCTGGGAGCCTGCAGGCAAATTTTGCTACAGAATCACTGCAAAACAGATAGAGAGGTGTAACGTGTACTTACGTGCTCGATGCAGCTGCGGTGGCTAAAACACCTCGTTTTTCTTCACAGTCTTTAAATTGCTGCATAATCAAAAACGTTAAATGAGTAACATTGGATTTTATCGGTGTGAAGCATATACTTTTATCACATTCTGTGGGCTGATGATAAGAATGATAAATATCGCTGATAAGGTTTATCTTTTGGCAAAAATTAATCAGTAGGAAAGAAAATAGGTGAGCATGTAGAGAGGATAGACTGTGCCGACTCGTTTGATATTGCTGACTCTTCATATAAACGCAGATATACTGCGTCTCTGTTTAGACCCCATGTGCTCACAGCAGTTGGCAGGACTGTGCGGGCGAGGACACACAGACAGAGTCGACGTTCCTGTCGCTCTGGCCGATTTCGTGTCTCCCACGTTGATGCTGGTGATTTGCAGCCCCTACACAAGACTCAGCCACCAGAAGTAGAGAGCTAACAAATAACCAACTGCAACCTTTCCGAGCCAGGTCTGCAGGGCTTGGAGAGCTTGTCGTTTCTCTTCATAAGCGAATGAACACGTGGGCGCTGATTTCCAGTCCGGATTATATCCAGGACTTCTCCGTCCCTTCCTTATCAGTCTCAGGTGTGGGAAGACACCTGGACACTGTGTCACAGCCAGGTTTTGACAGGGCTTCTGGTGTTCCTTTATCAATCTTCCTCTGTCCCTTTCCATTACACCGTGACAGCCGAGCAGTTGTCGGACAACGAACGCCGAAATTTTATTCGCATGGGTGCGCGAAAACTCGAAAACCTGACATAACACGAGGTGTTGATGATAGCGACAACCCCAAAGGCAGGCAGGTAACTCAGGTGCCATGTCCTGCCCTGCTGTTGCTGTGCGGGAACGGGATCCCTTCCCGCCCCGCATGTCGTGAACCGTGGTTTCCCTGAGTCTGGATGATGGAGAAAGGTTCCGGGGATCAAGCTGGGGGGTGACGAGAGCAGGAGGGCGTATTAAACCGCGATTTATACGATTCGTCGGGAATGCCTGCTGGGTTTGTGATAGTGGTGAGGATTCCGCAGGAGAGGAGATGCTCCTGGGAATCCTGCGGCGGGAGCCGCCCCGCGGAATGACTCTGTGTTGCGGCCGGAGGAGCTGCTCGTAATTCGGCAGCACGAAATCAGTGTCGCTTTGCCGGCGACGCTGCTTTAGTGGCACACAGAGGCGCGAGGTCGAGGTGCCGTGGGTTGTCAGGAAGGGGCTGAACAAGCCCTTGTGGGGAAGGACTGGCATCCTGAAGGGACACGGGTGGCTGGTGTGCCGTGCCGGTGCTGCTGGCTCTCCCCGGCCCCCTGCGTTTTTCCCGCCCGCTCCACCTCCCCTTCTTCGTCCCGCTGCCTCATTCCAGTGAAGTGTTCTCGGGATACACACACAATCCAAACACCACACTCTTCCTATCGCCCCTTTCGGCTTTATCCTCTCTGCCAGCTCTTACACCTTCCTGCACGCACACGCA
>NW_008671755.1:0-13771 GCF_000695815.1 Acanthisitta chloris | reverse complement strand
CCCCGACATCCTCGGTCCCTCTGGATCTCAGCATCCAGCGCCCCGAATCCTGCCGGATCCCATCTCCGACATCCTCGATCGGATCTCAGCTCAGCATCCAGCGCCCCAAACTCCGCGGGGTCCCAGCCCCGACATCCCCGATCCCTCCTGATCCCAGCATCCAGCGCCCCAAATCCTGCAGGGTCCCAGCTCTCCGCCGCTAACCCCGCGGGGTCCCAGCCCAGCATCCCCAACCGCATGGGGTCCCAGTCCCTGGCACCCCTAACTCCGCAGGGTCCCTGCTCCCGGCACCCCAACCCCGTGTGGTTCCAGCTCTGCACCCCTAACCCCACAGGGCCCCAACCTCGGCATACTTAACCCCTCCAGGTCCCTTCCCCGGCACCCCCAGCCCCGCGGGTCCCTGCCTCGGAGGGAGGGAAGGTCCCGGGGACACCCCGAGGTGTGTTGGGGGATGCCCTAAGGGGAAATTCTCCTCCCTGCACATCCCCTGCAAACAGCCACCGGGGCTGAGTTCAGGGTCTGGAGTATTGCAGAGTTTGGACACTGTTTCCAGCTGGGAAAAATTGCTTGGAAAAGCCAAATAGTGATGGTAAAAAGTGTCCTGGCTGGGTAAAAGTTTTCTTGCTGCTGTGCTCATTCAAAGTGAGAGCAAGGAGGGATCTGAGAAGATGTTTTGGAGCGCTGGCTCTTTGCTATCCGTGTTATGGATGGGAGAACAGCCTAGAAAAGTGACTTGTCTCTTCCTACAGCAAGTCTGGGGCTTATTCCAGAATCCCTGGAGGGCCTAGGCCCTCTCCTCTTCATTAAGCAGCAGCTGACAGCGCATATTTTATGTGAGACAGGAAGGGAGATTCTCCTGTATAAATACATGTAACAGCACTCAGGGGTGTGTGTGTCCCTGGGTGTTACTACAAACTCTTGTCTTGGGTCTTGTTTTTTCATTGTAACTTTAAACTCCATAAATGTTTGCTTGTCTCCAAGTTTATTGACAGCAGCTTTCACTGGGACTTCAGCTCTAGACTTGCTAAGAGAAAGATGAGGAGATATTTTAGCACACATTGAAATCCCATGGTGCAAAGGACAAGGTGTTGCCGTTTGATTAAGCCCCTGAGATTTTTGTTAATGGCTTAACAGGAGGTGCAGCTTAGCTTTGCCTTTGGGAGGGGTCTTGATTTCTCACTGGCAACACCTGTGTTCACACCAATCAGCATAGTCAGGTTAAAGGCTGCAGCAATTATCAGCTAGATGAGGAGGGTTAGGTAATCCGTGACCTGTCCCTTTGTATGGGTCAAGGGTGGGTTAGTTGGCATTCAGGCACCACATCCTCCTCTCTGTGGGAGCTACTGTGGCTGGTCAGGGCCCTCCACGGTCTAGAGATGCACTGGGACAGAGGATAAACCTCATGCATCCAGGAAAGTTTGAGGTAAGATGCTTCAAAGCAGTTGTCCCTACAATAATAAGAGGCCAAACTGTAGGTGACTTGGATCTAACACACAGATGAGTGAGCAGAGTCATAAGTGGGGGTGGAAATCCTGTTACCTGTGGCTTGGGATTCCCTAAGAGCTCGAGGATTATGTTTGTACTGATGAATTAAGCTCTGTAACGTTTGTGTCAGCTGCTCCTCTCTGTGGTGCACATCTCTGGATGTCTAAGCTGAGCAGCAGTGGTGCTTGCTGACCCCTTACAGCTCAGCTGCATTTTGGGGTTGCCTCACTCCAACATCTCTACTCCTCCTCTCTCCTTAGCATGTCTCACTTGCTCTTTTCCATCTGCAGCCAGTGTGCTCAGCGAGCATCCCCTCCTTTAATTCCACTTTTTCCTGGGGAATTAGAGAACAGCTTTAGCTTTGCCAGAGCATGTGCTACTTTCTTGGTCGTGGAGGTGCTGAAAGTTACAGCCACGTGTTCCTCGCCTGGCCAAGCTGTCTGGTGACGAAAAGTCCTCTTAGCTTTGCTGGCACACGTCTCACTGGGCGTACTGGAGCTTTGCAGCTCCTACCTCAGCTGGCTTTCCTGCTGTGCCTGCTCTGGGCATGGTAGGAGTGAGCTGAGGTGCTGCCAGGAGATCCTAATTTTTGCATAAACATGTGCTTAGTGATTGAGACAGAAGTTGAGTTATGATATGCCTTGAAAACTGGGTTTGACATGTGGCAAGTGACATGGATAATGTGGGTCTGGCTGAGTAACAGCTCTAATATTAAACAGAAATTATCAGGTTATGAGCTAGAAAACTTGAAAGTATCCCTGCTGCTCACTTTTAGTATGTTTCCTTTCCAGTTTTTATGGCTTAATCATTGCACTTCTAGTTTTTGGTATTGCTCTTGGTTGCTAGTTAAAGGACCTCATGGAGAGAAAGGAAAAGTAACTGAATTACTGCCCTCAACAAGGCAAAATGAGCTTTGCTGTCTTTGTGGAGGAGGATATATACTCAGAGAAGATCTAACCTTGTAGACTCAATCAAATGCCTTAAAATCTATGTCTATATAAGCTTTTTGTGGTCAAGGCCTTCCTGTATCTGCAGGGCAAAGCGATGGTGTGTATAGGTAAACTCCAAATTAGTGTGTGTGTGTAAACTCTTAAATCTCTTATAGATATGAGGTGTTAGCTGGGAAAACAGCAGAAAAGTGAATCATAGAATCCCAGAATGTTTTGTGTTGGAAGGACCTTAAAGATCATCTTGTTCTCCCCCTGCCCTGGGCAGGGACACCTTCCACTAGCTCAAGTTGCTCCAAGCTCCATCCAACCTGGCCTGGAACATTCTCAGGGATAGAGCAACTACAGCTGCTCTGGGCATGACAGAATGAAAATCCTAAAACCACAGTGCAAAATTCTTTACCTTTAACTAAAAAAAACTCTCCTGTCAGATTTTAATTGTGTTACTGATTGCAACTGCTTAGGGTATAATGGAAATAAATTGCAGGAGGAGAATTCTTCCCTTGTTTCTGATCTCTCCAGCACACTCTGGGTGTCAGAGCTCACTTGCAAATCCTGTCTTATCTCAAACTGCTCCAGCTTGTGGCAGCTATTTCTAGTCTGTGTCTAATCACCTCCTTGTCTGATGATTGTCCCTATCAGGTCCCCTGCAGGTAGCCTGGCATGAGCTGTCACTGTCTGTGGGGCTCCACAGATCCATGCCAAAATCCTCCAGCAGAGGATATTATGCCCACTCTTCAAATCCTGTTTGCATCATTAACTCCTGCTCTCTGGGGAGCTGACAGCTTGTTCACTGATGTTTTGTTGGTGTCTCATCTCTTGCTTTCCTCGGGATTTTTGGGAAAGTCTCTATCCGGCCACCAAGAGCATCCTTGAACTAGTGACTGACAGGCTGTGCTTTGGGTGGCTTTTCATCCTGCTGCCAGCACAGAAGCTGCCCCAGTGGGACTGCTGTAGTGACATGTGGGTGATTACACACAGCCCTGACCTGCTGCATCTGTTGCTTTCACTGAGGCTATCACTTGTCACCAGTAACCCCTGGAAGTGTTCAAAGCCAGGTTGGATAAAGCCCTGAGCAACCTGGTCTAGTGGGACTTACTCATGGCATGGGGAGGTTGGGTCTGGATGATTTTCAAGGTCTTCCAATCGCTTAACATGATGTGATTCTATGGTCATGAAGTTCTGTTTAAAAAAGGCTGAACTTGTGTAAAGGCTTCCTTGGTCCTCTACCAGTCTGGTTCAGACCTCACACATCCCCATCCTGACAGATTTATCCCTAGTGTTTCTAACAGATCTCACATTGCCAATGCAAACTGTCCAAGGAGTCCAGCTGGGCTCAGTTTTATTACTGTTCTTGGGCATCCTTTGGGGCAGCATTTGCTCTCCAGAGCTGTGGTCTTGCACGTGAAAGGCAAACCACAAGCTGTGCTGGCCAGGTGGCTATGCTGATGGTGGGTGGGTTTGCTCTTGACTTCTGCTGTTGGAGTTGTAATAAAGCAGGAAGTGACATTTTTAGGGTGTTTGGAAATAGGCCTGAAATGCTGTTGGGTTACACAGCCAAGTTCTCCCCAGCTCTGTGTCTCATGCAGCATCCCATCCTGTTTGGGGTGCCAGGCTCTGCATGCTGCTTTTTTTGGAGGGATTTGTTATTTAATCCCTTTTTTCTGGTGGCTTTTCCTTCCTCTACAACTTAGAATCATAGAATGATAAGGGGTTGGAATGGACTTTAAAGATCATCATCTTGTGTTTTGCTCCGTATCATCTCAGATCTTGCTGTCCCTGTTGTGTGCACATTGCACTTGTGTTTCAAGTTCTCAGTTTCTCCTAGGACAAAAGCACATCATCTCCATGATTTTGTAGTACTAAGGGCCTAAATCACATCTGCAGAACCTTAAGTCCTGCTGAGTCTCCAGGGCAGACCTAAGACAAACTAAATTAAAACCCTCCAGCTTGAGTTAGGTCTGTTGGAGGGTTGGAGTTGATTCTTGATAGGGGAGCACAATCTGAAAGGTCCATTCACTTAGTTTCTGGCTAACACAAAGTGCTTCAACTGTATTAAAATATATATTTTTTTTTTGAGAAAAGGATCTCACTAGCTGACCAAAGGGATTATTTCTTAGTAGACTCCTGCTCCAGGATGTTGACCCTTCTGTTTTCAGTGTCACACAAGAGCTTGAGGCTACCTTGGTGTGTCGTTGGCATTGGTGCTTCAGAAAGTGACCTGATGAACTGCATCATCTAATCAGAACTGCTGACTCCTCTGTTAAATCTCTTCAGCTTGTTTCACTCATTTTTTGCACCCCATACAAATGAGTCTGCCGTTTTCCATGACTCAGAGCTAGGATGAGAAAGATTTGCTTAGTTTGCGGGCAGGAGATTGTCCATTCACAAGGTCATTGGTAAGAAGAACAAATTCTTTCTTGTCCAAAATATATGATGTAATAAGGCAAGAAGTGAAATGTTTCATGGCCTGTTAGCCATGCTGGATAACACACATCAGGGCATAACAAGCTGGATGCAGGATTTGGCACAAAAGAATCTTTAACTAGTTAATTTTGAGGCATTTGTTAAGAGGAACTGTGTCAGCCCCTGGAAAATTAGTCTAATAGTCTATGTCACGTGCATTAAGTGGAAAATCTTCTGACAATGGTGAAAGTTTGCTGTTTTCTTGTTTCTTTTTACTGTGTTCTAATTCTGAAAGCAGCTAGAAGGTAAATAAACCTCATGTGTGAGTCCTCACCTTTGAAACACTATAGTAGAATATAAACTTCACTGAATCCAAGTGTTCTGATAGAGTCATGTGAAAAAAAAACCCTTAGCAATAAAAAATCTGGACTTTGTCACAATGCTACATTTAATAAGCTGAGCAGATGGGCCTGACCATGTGTGGAGCTGAGCATCACCAGCACCTTCATTCAGCAGTACTGATGGTTCTGCACTGAAGAGACTCTGCTGCTTCAATGATCAGGAGATGTGAGGAGGACTGTTCGGCCCAGGTTATTTAAGCTTGTATAGCATTCCTTTCCTGGCACTGAGAGCACTGTGGTGAGGGAGCTGGAGCTGAGGATAAAATGTGACCTCTGCAGTGTACAGGGACAGATACAGCACTTGTGATCCATGTTCCCTTTTGAATTGGAGATCAGAAAACTAGCTCCAGGTTAAAATCCACTCTTCATTTTGACAGATTTGAAAGCATGAGCTAAGTATTCCTAGTGTAGGACAATTTATGTCTTCATCTATTGCCTCTTAAGTGAGGAACATGCACCTCACTGAATGGACACATTGGGGAAACACTTGTGGTTGAGGGGAAAGTGCAGGGTCATTGCAGGAGCAATCACAGGCTGGTTTGGGTTGGAAAGGACCTTAAAGACCACCTAGTTCCACCCCCTGCCATGGGCAGGGACACGTCCCACCAGCCCAGGTTGCTCCAAGCCCCATCCAACCTGGCCTGGAACACTCCCAGGGATGGAGCAGCCACAGCTGCTCTGGGCAACCTGTGCCAGAGCCTCAGCACCTCACAGGGAAGAATTCCTTCTCAATATCTCAGATAAATCTCTCCTCTTTTAGCTTAACTCTTCACACTTTAGAAAGAAGGAGCTTGTCTACTTATTTTGTGTGGTGTATGTTCCTTGTGTGTCTGGTCCTCAGCTGGAATGGATTGTCTCACCTCCCTGGATCTGCCTCCTTTGCACAACCTGACACTGATGCTCTGTGCTATCATTCAAGATCTGCTTGGCAGCACCAGAGGATGTGTAGGCTGCATGACCAAAGCTGTGTTAGTGATCTCAGATGATATCCTGCCCTGAGGAAACCATAAAAATAAATGTCCATAGCTCCTGTAACTCATTGCCTGAAGGAATGTGTGAAAGTCAGGAGTTATGGACCGACCCATGGTGCCACTTGCTGTAAGGTCACACACACACAAACCTGAGGCGGCTTCAAGAACAGTAAGTCACTCTAAGTTTTCTGTGCAGTGTCAGAAGAGGTATTTTATGTGTTTTGATCAGGAGAGAGAGCAGAGTGACAGCTCAGTGCAGGTGCAGTTTATTCTGCTCTTCCTGCTGCTGTGTAATGCAAGGAGCTGGTATTCCCCACACCAGCACAAACTCCTGATGGATATCAACTCCCCAGCCCAGTAGTTCACTTTCTAGGCTTGGGAAAGAGCCACAAATCATTTCCCACACACGTTTACCTCAATTAATGCTGAAATTCCCTTCAGCTGGGTTTGCAGTGTGTGTTTTCAGTGTGATTTCCCGAGAAGAGCTGAATGAGTGATTTGTGTGCCTATGACGAGCACAACTCAAACTCCCACTCAGTAGTTCTTTTCACTGCTGATCGTACACAGGAAGGAACATCCCTCAGCACAGCTATGCTGAGGATTCCTTGTGCTCACTGAGGGAAGCTAGTAAATCATTGCAGAGAAGGATTGCACTGTACCTTTTAAAATACCAAGAGGAAATTGTGTTTTGGAGAGTAATTTTGAACTTGAGTCAGTGAAAGTAACCTTTCATGAGGATTTGGAGAGGAGGAGCTGGGGAGGAATGCTGGAGCTGGATTTTCACATAATTATGTGGACTCATTGCTGAAAAGTGAATATATATTTAGTACTTTTTTTCTTTGCCATTGGAGCTCTGTGGATTAGTTGTGTCTGTGCTTTACAAGCACAGGTTATTATTTCTCTGCTTCCCTAAGTGGTTTTGGTAGGTGCTGCCTTGGTGCTGAAGGATATGAGGTTGAGTTCATCATCAAAATTGGGATTGGGATCCTTTGGGGAAGGAGCAGCAGTTAGGAAGAAGAAGCAGATGTGCCCCAGTAGTGCCTGTGCTGGGGTGACACTGAGTTCAGATGGGACATCCTTCATTGTGGCATCCTGGAAATACCTGTGGGAATAGTCTTTAACTGCTCCAGGAGAGGTTTAGGTTGGAAGTTAGGAAGAATTTCTTTCCAGAAGTTGGGATTGGGATCCTTTGGGGAAGGAGCAGCAGTTAGGAAGAAGAAGCAGATGTGCCCCAGTAGTGCCTGTGCTGGGGTGACACTGAGTTCAGATGGGACATCCTTCATTGTGGCATCCTGGAAATACCTGTGGGAATAGTCTTTAACTGCTCCAGGAGAGGTTTAGGTTGGAAGTTAGGAAGAATTTCTTTCCAGAAGGAGTGATTAGACCCTGGAATGTGCTGCCCAGGGAGGTGGTCACCATCCCTCACCATCCCTGGAGGTGTTTAAGGACAGACTGGAGGTGGCACTTAGTGCCATGATCTAGTTGACAAGTAGTGTTAGGTCATAGGTTGGACTTGGTGATCTCAGAGGTCTTTTCCAACCTGACTGATTCTGTGAAAGGCATTGTGCAACCCTCAATGATTTTCATCTGTTATTAGTCCTGTTCTGCTTGCTTTTACAAGAAAGAGTGGCTGGGCCAGTTGATACGGTGTGATCAGCACTTGGAAAAGCAGCAGCCTAAAACAGGCTTTGCCGCAAGAAGATGGAAGTTCTTCTAAGCTGTTATGTCACATACTTTCCTAAGCTCCTTTGGGCTTGAATCTTGCATTTATAACTTGCCCTCTTCTGTGAACTCCAAGCACTGAGCTCTTCCATGGGGGAAACCTCTTGATACACTCCCATCACCTGGTGTGCCAAAAGCCCTTTGGTTCAGACCTTCACTGCTTTATTTCTCTCAGATTGTGAGTGTTCTAGGAGAAAAAAAAAAGACAGCTCTGTCTTTGGACTGGTCCTGCATAGCAATTCTTTCATCAAACATAACAGCATCCCAAATGAGGCTGGACAGCTGTTTCCCAAATATAGTCTCTGTATATATTCTATACACATAATAAAGCTGGTTTTGGCTATCTGAAATGTTCTGCAGACTCCCTGCCCCCTCCTGCAGTCAATGGCAAATGTTGTTCTCAGAACTCCACTTGTCACATTTTGTTCTGGAGAACAGGGAGGAAATTGAGAGACACTGGCTTCTTTCCTTGAGTGCATTTCAATATGGATTTTGGATAATGAGAGCCCAAATCCTTCTCACATTAATTATGCTTTAATCACACTGTGCTCTCCCAAGATTGCTCTAATCTCATTTGCATCAGCAGGAGTAACTCTCTGTGATGAGCAATATTTCATCTGCAAACAGAGGAGACAGATCTCAGGCACATGAGAAGGAAGGAACGGGCTGGGCTGGATTTGGTGCAGCACAGCTCAGTGAGGAATGGTGTAGCATCCTGACTGGAGAAAGAAATATTCAGGAATTAGAAGGAACAAAAGGTATTTTTGCAGGTTTTTTTTCCTGAGGACCTGTCAAGTGTGATAGTTCCCTTTTAATTTGCTAGTAAATGGTTTTTTGGCATGTATTGGGTTCTGGTGCTGGTGCCTGGTGCAGCAGACATCAGTTTGTACTTCAGCCACGACATTACTCTCGATGAGAACTGAAAAGTTATATAGATATTACACCAATATATAAACCATGTGTGTTAGAGAGACAAGTTCAGTTTTGAAATATTTGCCTCAGCTATGCTTTTCACTTTCAATCTGTGCCAAACATGTGCTTGAATGACTGATGGAGTCATATGGTTCCCTGAATAAAGCACTTTATTGTGCACAGACTTAGAGCCTTCCAACAGTTGTATTACAGAAGCTTGAAGATTAAGATGATCCAACTGCTTAGGGGGGATGTTCCACAATGAACATTTTAGTTTCTCATTTTTTCCCCTCTCTCCCTCTTTTTTTGCCTTGCTGTGTGTCATTAGTTTGTTCAGCTGGTCGTGCAGTGACACTGACCACGGAGTATTTGGTGGAGAACAACACCAAGTTACCTTCAAATTCAGGCCTTCCCTCCCATGTCCACGCTAAAACGTCGAGCACATGACTTATTCCAGGGAGTTTATGGGATTTCTTGGGGGAGGGGTGGGAGGGCTGTTCCCTGTGGCAGATTGTTCCATCAGCAGAGTTAGATTCAGGAAAGGAATAACTCAGGCAAGAACGAGTGATGACAGGAGACAGTTCTTAGAATTATAACCCCCAAATTTTCCAGAGCAGGTTTTTAATGCAGTTTGCTTAGTGGGGAGCAGTGAGCCTCAAACCCTGCTCGCTCTCATCTGGGCATCTGTGCTGGTGGAGCTGCTTAGTGTGGAAGATCCAGTGGTTGTGGCTGTAGAGTCATCCATGGAGCAGCTCAGAGCCAACAGACCTGTCAAGATGCAGAGAGGATCTTGTTCCATTAGAAGCCAAAAGAACAGCAAATTAAACTCAGAAATATGTGGAGTCATCTTGCCTGTCCTCAGGCTCATCAAAGACCTTTGCTAACTTTTGATGTTATAAACATTTTGTACATGAGTAGCAATTTTGCAATGTGAAGGGAAAGACCAGATTCAGTCTCAAGATCCTTGGAATGAGTGGCTTTCCAGAAGTTCCTTATGCTTAAATACCTGAGGTCTTGGTTTTGAGAAATAGGGGGGAGGGAGAAAACAAGTCAAACTTTGTGTTTAGTTAGGTGCTTGCCTTTTTCCCCCTATTTTTTTTTCTTTTTAGTAGTTATTTTCCAGGCAGGCCATGAAAGAACTAATTTTACTGGATTTTGTGAGAGAATCAATGTACTCCTTAGGTGTGCAAAGGTTAGCTGCAAAAATAATTGATGATTTTGCACTAATAAAACCTCTACTGCAAGAGATAAGGGGTTTATTTTATGCACAGACAAATCTTGCCCAGGCTTTTGTGTTTCTATATGGAGGAGGGCAGAGCTTTCAGGGTATGTGCTGCCTTTTCCCAAGCTGTGGAAGTGCTGGAAGTGGGATAATGGGAAGCACCTTATCAGTGTGGTAGAGTTCCTGATTTTTGCTCTTGCTTTTGAGGGGGTGTCTGTGCTCTCAGCTGGTGGTCAGTGTAAAATGTAGGATGGATGGATGGTTGATTTTAAGGCCAAGCTATTCCTTATTTGATGCTATGCAACTTACTGGGGTTGGTTTCTTTAACCATTACACAATGGGAATCTTCTACTGGTTTATTTTGCAGTGTTTTCATATTTATCAGATATAATTATTTTTTGCATTTTTCTTATATTAATGCCCAGAGAGGTCGTGGATTCTCCATCTCTGGAAGTGTTCCAGGCCAGGTTGGATGGAGCTCTGAGCAACCTGGGCAAGTGGAAAGTGTCCCTGCCCATAGGGTGGAAGTAGATGGTCTCAAGGTCCCTTCCAACTCAAACCATGCTGTGATTCTGTGATTTTATGAAGTGCCAATTTATTTTCCCTGCCTCAGACAGAACTGGTACCATTCTAGAAGGTGGTTTCAGCAAGACCTGTGCCTGGATAATGTTTAGCTTGGGCACTGTTTGGGCTTTTGCTGGAAGATGGAGTGAAATAGAGGACTGGAATCACACATCCCCATGCCTTGGCCAGATAGCTGACACTTATTTTTTGGCACGTGCCCTAATGTTAACAATTTCCATTTAAAGCAAGTTGACTTTTAATTCTCTTTTTTTTTTTTTTTCCCTTGATGCACAAGGGCTGGATGTGATCCTCTGTGCCCAGAAGTTCTGTGTTGGAATCCTGTCTCACTTTATGTATAGCCACTCTATACTCTCGGTGTCTATAAATATCTCAGCACTGGCAAGATAAATACCAAGAAGTATATAAAGCTGAAGGACAATCATGGGTCCTGTCATCTTTGGTTTTTCTAGATTATGTAAAATAATTCTTTTAGTTCCCTTCTTGTAATTCAGTCTTTCCACTCCCCCTGCTCACCCTGGCAGCCTTTCCAGTCCACCAGCTCCAGGCTCAATTCATCTTGTGTGAATGCAGGTGAGGAGAAATGCCCACAGCATTCCAGATGTGCTTCTGTGGCTAATTCCCAGGAGGAGCTTCGATATCTGATATTCCCTGGAAACACCTCTTTAATGCAGTGTATTAAAGAGCATGTGTGGATCATTCTGGTGTCATTTGCCTTTGAAGATTATCACTTAGAGCCGAAAATTTACTAATCCCTAAGGGTACAACCTCCTTTCTGTACTGCTTGGCTTCAACCCTTTGGTCCAGCCTGCAAGTTATTGGGTTCTTCTGTAATATTCCTGTATTTCTCTATGCAAATGTCATCTCCTGACTCAGGGCACTGCATTTCAGAAGGACACTTGAGTGATCTTAATATATACTTTTTACTGAACCTTGGTAAAAACCTTCCCTTGCCTGGTTGGTCAGCAATGTTCTTGGTGTGTATCCTCCTCTTCTTACCCAGTTTCATCCCTTTGTGAATTTCCTAAGTTCACCTCTGTCTTGGAATCAACACTTGGTCCTCCCTGCTCAGTGTGTAAGGTTTGTAATTTTGGATTAAAATCTTCTATTTTGAGTCTGAAGGTGATAGAAGAATCATCCCAAACAAGACATGAGGGAAAAGCAACCGATGGGGGGATCAAGTTCTTTGCCTTCATGGGCATCACTGCTGGCAGTGGTGGCTCTGATGGGATTCCTTCCCCCAGGCTGGTGACACAGAGCAGATCTGAGGTATCCTGGGGTACAAGGGAAGTTGTCTGGCAGCAGAGCCAGCCTGGAGTGACAGGATACAGGGAATGGCTTTAAGCTGAAGGAGGGTCGATATAGATTAAATATTAGGAAGGAATTCTCCCCTGTGAGGTGCTGAGGCACTGGCACAGGTTGCCCAGAGCAGCTGTGGCTGCTCCATCCCTGGGAGTGTTCCAGGCCAGGTTGGATGGGGCTTGGAGCAGCCTGGGCTGGTGGGAGGTGTCCCTGTCCAGGGCAGGGGTGGAACAAGATTGGGCTTTAAGGTCCATTCCAACCCAAACCAGTCTGTGAGTCTATGAATCATGTTACTCTGTGTGGGACAAGAGGTGTGGATGGAACTCCAGAATGTGCACATCCCCAAGGGATGGAAACACAGCAGTGCAGTTGGCTTTACTGCAAATCTGCATGAAAATGGATGGTGTTTATAAACCTCCTCAGCTCTGACTCCTCTCCTGCTCCATGCCAGAGGATCAGGGAGCACAAGCAGCACTGGCAGGATGGCTGGAATATGCATTTTGGTGGGACATCTTCTGTTTTTCCTTCCATTTCATCCCATTTTATCCAGAGCCACTCAACATTGAGAGCATTCACCTCTTTGTTTATCATAAGGCCAAATAAATTGCATTGCCTCAGTAAAAGCTTATTAATTTTAAGTCAATGCAAATCTGGAGTGTGTCTGGGCTTCTTCAGGAGGAGCAGCAAAGATGTCATATCACATGCTCAGAGTGTATTTTGCACAGAGCTCAGAGGAACTGAAAGACAAAGCAAAAAGATGAAAACTATTCTGAACTTCTTTGCCAACAAGTCCTTGTGTGATACCGTGCAAAGAAGAAAAGTCACAGAAGTACATGGCAGATGAGGAATATTTAAGCCACACAAAAGTCACTGACAGGTAACATCTACTCATCTCAGATTTGTACAAAGTAGCTTTTATATTACTGGAAAAGAAAGAATAAAGGGTGCTGCATCAGCTTGTGGGCTGCTTGTGGATCAAAAGAGTTACCTTCAGTGCAGGCTGAAAATAGAAAACAGATAGACACAACTGTGAAGTTTTTCATGTGGAAGAGTGGGAGACAAGATTGAGTCAGGAAGAACTGGACAGAATTCCACTGAAATGGAAAATAAGTAGGTGAGTAAGTAGGTGCATGTGACACAAGAGATAGGAAAGCTGGGTCTAATAAAAGTTCCTGGTCTTACAGATGGCCTGATTTTCTTCCCCTCTCCTGACACATTACTGAAATTTCAATTCTCTGATTTCAATTATTACACTATTTATATTGCTGTGGTACCACGAGTCCCTGGAGAGAGGAGGCCTCGTTATTAATGTAACACAAACAACCCTAATGGTTCCAGCTTCAAAGCGACCCTAATGAAAATGGGTAAAGGAGATGAAGAGTGGCAGAGAGGAAATACCAGCACGTCTGTGTGAGTGAAGAACTGCAGCACTGGGAGGGAGCTCAGGGGATGTGATGGAGGTGATGGAAAACCTTCATTAGCACAGATGTCTGTCCCATCCCGTTGTGCTCCTCCTCTAGTGCCCCTTGGATGCTCTTTGGGAGGGCTGGGCTTGCACTCAGGGATGAGTGTCCCAAAACCAACAGGAGAAAACTGGGGTTGTGTTTTGTTTCATTCTTCAAGAGCCTGGTGAAGTATCTGTCGTAAATTCTTTAGTGCTTCCAGCCTTGTCTGAGGTGAGGGCTGTGCAAGCCATAGGCAATTTGAGGTTGCCAGCAGCTATCCTACCTTTGTACCTACCCATTTTCTTCCCGTTTCTCCAAAGTTTTCTGCACACTTCACAGAATCACAGAGTCAGTGTCGTGGTTTAACCCCAGCAGC
>NW_008671754.1:0-2938 GCF_000695815.1 Acanthisitta chloris | reverse complement strand
CTGTGCTCCTCACATGGGCACACTCACAGGGCTGAGCCAGGCCCTGACCCAGGGCTCCGTGTTGGAGCAGCAGGAGTTAAACACGAGGAGCTGCCACACGAGCATTAGGAGAATAAAAGCCGTTGTGAGAGGAAAGCTGGCTGCCTGACAAACACGTTCCAGCAAATATCATTCCCTTTCAGGTCTGCTGCCCCAGCAGTCAGCAGTAACCGCTCGCAGCAGAGCACCCCACACAGCAGCTGAGGGTGCAGTGCTCCCTCCAAGGGCTCTGACGCTGCTCTCCCGCAGGGACCGGTCTCAGGCCCAGCACTGCCTGCCAGGCACGGGAGCTGCAGCGCCCGGTGCCGCCCGGGGCTGGTGCAGCAGAGCTGGCACTGCCTCCCCAGGCCCTGGCACACTGGCACATCAGGGCAGGGCCAGGCCTGGAGGGCACTGCACCAGCTCGTGGGCAGGACCAAGGAGAAACTACACTTTGCTTCCATCTGCGGCAAAGATGGATTGTGCCGCTCACACTGTGACAGGACTAAGAAAACGCAGAGGAAAATGACCCTATCGTTTCCTGTTTACTGCCCAGTCATACCCTGAGGTTCTGCTAGAACAGAACAGAACAACCCCCAACCTTCTCCGGCTATTTCTGTCACAATTGTCGGGACCCAACAGGAGAACGAGGACACAGAGCCAGGTAAATCCAGGTAAAGCAGTGCTGGGATGAAGTCTGCACAGTCCTGGGTCAACCTCTCCCTTTTAGTTTGCCAAGACAGTGTTGTGGGATCCTGAGGAGCAGCCCAGACCTCCAAACCTGGCCAGGCCAGGGAAGGACACAGCCTGGGGTATTGCTGCCCGCACTACAGAGTGTAACCTCAACGACAGGTCCTGCTCGTGAGGAACAACCAGTACTTGCACCCTCTGCTTGTGCTGGGGGAAGACACTTCCTCCAAATGCTCCTGTACTGATACCAGCAGACGCTGGCCTCAGCGACTGCTCTGGACTGCCAGAGCCCAAGATTCCTTCTTTCTTCTCCACAGAGCTGGTGATATTAGTGTAGGTT
Source organism: Acanthisitta chloris (assembly GCF_000695815.1). NCBI lineage: Eukaryota > Metazoa > Chordata > Aves > Passeriformes > Acanthisittidae > Acanthisitta > Acanthisitta chloris. Next base: position 1,890 of record NW_008671754.1, on the reverse strand, counting down.
TTCCTTCTGTTTTCAATTCTTTGTCCATGACAGATTTCACAGCAGGAAACAGTTCTGTGGCATATGGCCACTAAATTAGTGAAACTTCAGAAACTTCTGTCCATGAGTTAATTTTAAAACTGAAGAAACAGAAAATTGTTTGTAAAAACCACTACACTAGACCACATAAAACCCTCATCCTCTTTCCCCATCCTTAACACACTCCGTCTGTCCTGGTTTGCAGAACCAACCCTGCCATGGCTGGGTGAAGTGTACATAGATGGCTTAAAATTCTGCAGCTGCAGCAAGACTAGGGAGGAACAAAAACATCAGAAGAGAAAACTCAAAGAATTTCCCACTCAAACCCCCCAGAACCACTGGAAACTAGACAAAGCAACCCCACACGTGTATTCTGTGCATCTCCAGCTCTCCCTCTGCCCCGTGCCAGGATCAATTCTCCTCCTCTAAGCCTGAGCATGTTCCTTCTGGAGCACACGAAACAGCTCTGTGGCAGCATGTGGTACAAGTAAATTGTGTCTTCAGGTTCTAGCCAAAATACTGTGCAAAGATAAAGCTGTTTTGAGTTTGGTTTCTTTTCAAACTTGACAAGGGAGGAACTGGGCTCACCTAATGATTCAAATGAGGAGTTGGAGCAGGATTTCTTGTGAGAATGCTCAGTAGTGACACGGGGTAGGTGAAAGCAGGAAAACACACCAGCAGCACTGCCCAGGCTGGGAACATGGAGCACAGACACGGACAAAGCCAACACACCTTTCCTGCTCAGCTCAGTCCAGCAAACCACGGAGCCAAACCAAGAGCCTCGAGCCCAGCCAAAGCCAGCCTGGTGCTCAGAGCACACCTGTCCTGAGAATGCTCAGTAGTGACACGGGGTAGGTGAAAGCAGGAAAACACACCAGCAGCACTGCCCAGGCTGGGAACATGGAGCACAGACACGGACAAAGCCAACACACCTTTCCTGCTCAGCTCAGTCCAGCAAACCACGGAGCCAAACCAAGAGCCTCGAGCCCAGCCAAAGCCAGCCTGGTGCTCAGAGCACACCTGTCCCAGCAGAACAGGCCTCTCTGCCACCTCTGAGCCCAGCCAAAGCTGGTGCTCAGCTCAGAGCACACCTGTCCCAGCAGAACAGGCCTCTCTGCCACCTCCTGCAGGAGCTGCTCTCCTGTGAGCAGGGAGCTGCTGCTGCTCCCCACAGCCTGATTGGACCTGGCACGGCCAAGGTTTCTTAGTGAGAAAATGTACAGTTCCCTAATGCTGCTGACAGAAAAGCCACACTCAGACCTTTTCAGAGGCTCTCAGGACTTATTACCACAGATTAACCGTGGCGGGAGCAAAGAGGTTTAAAGTCTTGTTTAGAGCTAGCCCGTGGCTCTGAATTAGCAACTTCTCTCTGAAATGATCAATTGAGTCACAGGCGTTAATGAGTCAGGCTTAGCCAGGAGGGGTGAGGAGGGAGGCAGGAGGACCTCGAGCCGCGGCTTTGCAAAAAGGCAGCACGAAAATCTCAGTAATTTCTGAAGTCAGGCTGTATTTTAATCAATGCCTCCCAAACAAAATGAAGAAGCCACGCTGTGACTTTCCCAGCTGTAAAAAAATGGAAGTCTGGTTTCACATTTGCATGATTTTGAAGGTCAAATGCCTGCTATCCAAGTCTTACTGATCCATATGGACTAGAAATGCCACAATATGCAATCATCATGAAGGCAGATTGTCTCCTGTAAATCTGTCCTTTTTGCAACACGTTCCCAGTGTACCGTATTGGATGGATTATACATCCAGCCAGGAAAGGCGAGCGCTGCTCGGAGCGGCTCGGAGCGCGGGGCTGGCAGCGCTGCCAGGGGCACGAGGGACTCCACAGCCTGCCCGGGGCCAAACACCGGGGAGCACCGGGCA
>NW_008671753.1:0-3090 GCF_000695815.1 Acanthisitta chloris | reverse complement strand
CTTAGCTCTTGTTATATTTGTGAGGTCAGGTTTCATAATTTTTAAAGAGTTGCAGTTTGCTAATGCTTTCACGTTTGAAGAAAAATTGTATAAAGAATGGAAGAATACAAGTGTTGAGATGACTGTTGTCTGGGTAAAGATTACAAAAAGAGTCTGATGCTGACAGTTTTGCTTTAGTATCTTTTCTTAGATGAGAAAGATTTTTCATTTCTTAAATATTTTCCATTGCATCTCCTAATCTCTTATATGGAGGACAGGAGATGCAATGGAAAATACTTAAGAAAATATGAGATGCTTAACCATGAGGATCGAAAATACTCCAAATCATAAGTAGCATGTAGAAAAGTGTGAAATCTAGTCCTAACTGCAAGATGAGGAAGAAGAGAGATTTAACAGCCTTCTGGAGATCACATCTTCTGAAGTGTTTTACTTACACTACTTTATTATTAACATCGAATTTTACCACTCAGCATTCCTGTATTTTCAGAAAGGCATTAAAGTTTCTTTGTTGTTAGCTTTTAGTTGAGACTGAAGAAGTAATAGTAGAAGACTAGAAAAATGTAGTCATGGTCCCATTATCTAGTTTGAAACCAGATATAACAGAACTAACTATAGTTAAGAAAAAGGAAAAGGTAACCATAAAATGGTCATTTTGATTGTTTTTCCATAGCCAACTGTTGGATGTTCACCTTCATATCAGTTTTCTGTAAGTTGTTTTGTTTGGTTTTTTTTCACTGATTACTTGAAAAGAGACCTTAATCTAAGGTAGTATTAATTTGACTTAGAGTGATTTTGGGGATATTTGTGTTTCGTTCTTTATCAGGCTAAAGTCTTTCATCTAGTTTGCTACAGATGGGAGATTAATCCGTTAATCCCTACAATTCTCCCTTGTTACTTACAAAGGTGTCTTTATTATAGCACATCCATAGAGTTTAAAGTCTTCAGACATTTGCTAGTTGTTATTTGTGAGCTTCCTGTTCTCTGAACTTCTTACATTACTGCATAAGAAACTAGTATGGAAGTTTTTGTTTAAGAAGCAGATCACCTACTTTTCTAACATCTTTCTGTTGCCTTCTGGACTTCCTGATTAGCAGTTCCATATGGAGAGTTCTGAAATAAATTAAATCTTTATGAGAATGCATGTTATGAATTTAGAGTGTATATTTTGTAGAACTATTGTTACTTCTCATTTTTTTCAGTATGTGACAATTGCAGATTTAGGTTTGCTTTTTTGTTTCTCCACTACAATGAAAGAAAGTTAGCTAATTCCACAGATAGAATATTTTTAATTTCTCTGTTTATCTGATTTTATGTTTGTGTCTGATTTTGCTAAAGACTACAGCAAGTTGACAGGAAATACTTAACAAGAAGAATGATTTGCATCACATAATAGTGAAATGAAGCAATTGCAAGTACTGTAAGAAAGAGTAAATACACCCTCTCTGTATTTTTGGATTTATTTTTTTTTCAGGTGTTGACCTAATGGCTAACAACATATATTTCAAAATACCTCAGAAATTACAAACTTATAAATTGTCTTAGGCAGGTCTATGTATAAAAACCTATGTGAATGGTTCAAAACAGGTTGCACTACTACACTTTAATTATGTTACTAAACTAAGTTATGAAGAAGATAAAATGAAAAGAGAAGTGTCAAAAAACACATAAAGAACTCTTTCTCACAGGCAAAGAGGGCCCTACAAGAGGGCCCTGAAAATCTTGTCAGACGGTTTGGGTTTTTTTTAAATTTTATTTCTATCTGAAACAGCATAGAATTCTGTAAAAAATGAGAGGAAATTAATATAATGACAAAGCAAGGGAAAAACTAATTTCTGACAAGACTGAAAATTAACATGATTACCTGGAAGTCTTCTGAACGAAAGGCGACGTAATATTTCAAGCATTTCAAGGTGGGGTAGATAAAGACTGAGGAGAGTATTGAGGAGGATTTTGCAATTGCTAACATTATATATGAGTAACATGATTCAGCCTCAAAACCTTTAGGCTCAATATTTACAATATTTTTCTGTTTGCAAAATCTATTAGAGGTAACAAAATCTACTCATTGAAAATGTGGAAATATCGTCATTTGATTCTTACAATGCTACATTTGATAAAAAGCTTCGAAATAAAGTGTAGAGAGCAAATGTGTGTTAGAAAGAGGATATATGCATCTAATAAATCTTCCTCTTTTTTATTCTGACTACAGAAGAAAATGTAGGCCAAGACATTCAAACACCATTTTTCTTGATTAAAAGATTTAGTCCATTAATCATATAAAAAAACCCCAACCTTTATTTTTTCTTATCTGAACTTTCTTGAAATTTCACTGCAGTTTTCATCTATTCCTGAACAGGTTTTTGTAAGATTTAAGGAGCTTGGTTTTCCTGTGACAGCTGCAGTCATTTTAATGCACAATGTCATGAAAGGACAGCACAATGAAAATATAAAAAGCCAAGCTTGTTGCATATGCATGGCTTGTGAGTAGCTGAAACTAAATTTTGTTGATTTGTGAAATCTAAAATACAGTTGGGATTACATCAGATTTACCCTTCAACTATTGTAAGAAAAGAGAAATACATGTTAAATGAAACACTATTTAAGAAACTTCATCTCTCTACTCCCCCTTTAATGCTATTTTTTCTCAGTGTCCTACTTTTTAGCTGCAGTTTACAGTAACTGAGCCATGCTATTTAATTCGTATAAAATGTCACAAATGGTGTCATTCATTAACTTTGACAAAAATACTGGCATTGATTTCAACCAATTGATTCAATTGTGTCTATGTGACCTCAGTAAATTGAATGAGTGTTATTTTATTATATCCTAAAAAATTGAACATTTTTAAGATTTTTTTTTTTTGCTTTGTGAATATTCATTAATTATGTCTGAGCATAAAAACTTCATGCATGGAAGAAAGCTTTTTTCTCTATTAGAAAATTTTCATAAAATAAAAATCCATCTCCCTGTATATTTTCTGATATTTGAATTTGGCAAGCTAAGTGGTACAATTTAGATTAAAATGGATTTTTCAGGGAATTTATTTTATTCAAATGTTATTCTTATGGCATACATAAAAATATTTTGTGC
>NW_008671752.1:0-3731 GCF_000695815.1 Acanthisitta chloris | reverse complement strand
TTCAGGAAGGATATTGAGGGGCTGGAGAGGGTCAAGAAGAGCAACGAGGTTGGTGAAGGGACTCGAGCACAAGTGCTATGAGGAGAGGCCTTATCACCCTCTACAACTCCCTGACAGGAGGTTGTAGTCAGGTGGGGGTTGGTCTCTTCTCCCAGGCAATCAGCAGGAGGACAAGAGGGCATAGACTCAAGCTCTGCCAGGGGAGGTTTAGTTTAGATATCAGGAAGAGATTTTTTAAGGAGAGAGTAATGTGGCATTTGAATGGGCTGCCTGGGAGGGTGGTAGATTAACCATCCCTGGAGGTTTTCAAGATGACACTGGAAGTGGCATATAGTGCCATGGTCTTGTAACCACAGTAGGGTTGGACTCGGTGGTCTTTGAGGTCTCCTCCAACCTGGTCGATTCAATGATTCTTGGTAACCATTTTAAAGGAGACAAGAGTTTGACAGCATGTTCTGAACAGAGAGAAGTTCTTTCTAAAAGGTATTTGTATATACAGAGTCTGAAGTAGCTTGCCTTACAGAGAGCATTGCTATGGAAACTGAGGCAGGAGTGCTTCTGGCTGAATGCCATAGTCAGGTTAGTGTACAAAACCTGCACATGAGGTTCTTATAGCTTCCTAGTATCTAGGAGGCTTTAAAGTTAAAATAAAAATGGAGGCTTTTAAGGAATTTTGTCAAGTTTTGGAGAGTGGCAGAGGAAAGAATCACAGGTCTGGGTTTACTGAGTCACTGAACTTTTTCATATTTGATAAAGTAAAATTAAATAAAGTCACATATAGTGTATGGTAAAAACCCATCTTGTTCTTATTATTGTTTCTGCTCAGAGTATTATTTTTCACTTCACCAGTAAATTGTTCAGTATTCTGAGACTTGTCTGAAGTCACACTGAGGCAAGCTTCAGTAATTCAACATGATTTTGTTCTTTTACTAACAGTAACTAGAAACTTCTCAACACTTTGTTGCCTGCTTACAAAGAGGTGAAATGATCTGATGATCTTGTTGCTTCGTGGGGCAGTAAGAAATGCTTGAGAACAGAACTCAGGCTGTAGGGGTGCTTTGTCTGGTAGCCCCTGACCCTCAAGATGTTAGAAAACAGCATGTTCTCAGTCCCTCTGTGACACTGGCAAAGCTGATTCAGTCTTTATTTATATAGACATAAATAAACAAAGTGAGTTGTTAAGTAACCACCAAGTGTTTTATTGTAGTTTGTCATTAGTGTGAAAGTTTTGCCAATTTATGCATCTAGGAAGGAATGATATCTACGAGGAAAAGAGGAAGCTCTTCTCACAGGGGAAAACTCCTATCCCTTCATGAATTCAACATGACTGTAAACAGAGGAAAATTAGTCTATAAATAAAGCAAGTGAACTCATGTGCTACAAGGCCTTTCACATGAGTTTTAAGAATCACAGTCAGTGTAATTCATAGACTCTTTAAAGAACCAGCTGGGATAATTATCAATTGGCTTTGAATCTAGAATTAGCACTAGAATTAGGAAATTGACCATTTTATCTCAGGTGACAGGTGGCAGAACTTTCCTCCCCCAGGTATTGATTGTCTCCACAGCTGATAAAACCCCAGGGCATACTGCTGCAGGAGAGAGCTTGAGGTGATTAGCCTTCCTTTGCACTCCCCAGCTCAACAGGCAGCAATGTCAGAGGCGAGATCAGCTAAAGCCAGTCACAGGAACCTGCTGCAATAATAACATGCAAGAACCCTTAAACTGCTGTGAGGGCTGACTCTTCTCCCTCCACCCCTGCTTTTTCCACCTCCCTGCTGTAGAAATGCACCAGTGTTGCACTCTGCTGATAGGCTTGAACCTGTCGCATCTCCTATGTCTCCTAGAATGAGAGAAAGGCAGCTGCATTCATAACAGTTCATCTTCAGAGAGTTGGATACCCAGATGAAGAATAAACAGGGGAATTTGGTGAGTTTCCTGTTCTATTTAAATGTGTTGAAAAGAAGTAAGAGTTTTGTTGTTGGTGATATTTTTAAAAAGTTAATTTCAGATATTGTGATTGCTCTTTCCTAAGTTTCTGGAGAGTGACATGGCTAGGAAACTCTGGAAAGGAAATTTACTTCAATAGTTCCCGCTAAATCAGGTGCACATTGAAGTAGAATGACTGCAAAGTCACAAATGCCTGAAAATATTGCTCTTCTTGACTGATGCAGCATCAGGATACATATTGTATCATACAGCAATAAGCTGTTTCTATATATGCTATTCCAGGAAGAGCAAACAAAATAATGAATGCAGAAAGGTTTCAAATGTCTTAAATAAATTGGTGCAGTCATGGAAGGCAAAAGATGAAGTTCCAAACTACCACACACTTTAATGTAATAAAACTTTTGTAATTAATTCATAATTATTTTAAACAGTAAATAAATAATTTTATAAGAAACCACAACATAAAAATTTGGGGTTTTTTTTTAAAGTGAGAAAAGAATATTAGTGTCTTGTCTTCTATATTCTGATTATTCAATGTTTAATTCTTGTACACAGAAAGTGCACAGAGTGTGTACACAGAGTGCACTGTTTTGATTTTTGTTACACGTAGAAATTTTCTACTTTTTAGTAGCATTTTTGGCCTGGGGTAGGAAGTATGCAGTAGATTAAATGAAAACCTTTTTCTGCACTCTGTTCTGTAACCAGTATGCAAGTAACTTTCAAGGGCTGATACTTAACTGTGTTGAGAACTTTGACCAAGCAGCATTGTTTCTGGATATGAGTGAGATGTTGTCAACTGGGATTTTGCTTAGTTCTTACCTTGGACCTCACAGTGTAATAGTCTAAAGAGACAATTTTACTTTTTTTGAGTGCAATATTATTCTTTATGTTATTTAGGGGATAAGATCAGAGAAATGTTTTTGCTCTGTGAAATATTTTTTGCATGGAACATATTCTTGTATGCCTAAAAACTATACAAATTAAAGATATTTTCCCACAGAAGGCTAATTTGAAAAAGTGTTCTGGCTATGGTAAGTGATCTTACTATTTCCTAAAAGATAAACTGTGATGTGAAATGTCTTGCTTCTTCTGCGTTCCATATTATAACTTTATCAGAATTCTTGGTATAGAGTCATACTAAGAAGGTAAGTGCTGAGAGCTGATGCCTGATGATGGTGTCATGGGTGAGGGCAGAAGGAGCTGTCTTTGGACAGAGCAGGGTCTGTGGAAAAAATGCATTATATGGAACTGCTGCCACAGCCCTCTGGCACAGAAGAGCCAGAGGGCATTTTAGGTTTGTGGCTTGCTGTAAGCATTCAAGCTGTTTTATTGATACCATTAAGACTTGTCTATAGATGGCTAGAAATTATAATATTCTCACTGGGAGAAGGGACAGATGAAATGTAAAATGGATTCCCTGTGTCTTTTCCACTTCTATATCAGGTTTTAGGGTACAAATATTTTGAGGTGCAAGAGGAGGAAGTACCAGGTCTGCCTTGTTTGTGTGCAGCTTCAGAAGCAGAGGTGTGGAGCCTTTTGTATTGTAAGGCTTACCAAAGGAGCTGAAGACATTCAAGAGCATTTCTCCAGCAAGTGAAAATCATAACTCTATGTTTCTGAAGAATTCTTAAAAATGTTGTTTATGTTTTCAGCCTCTTTGAAAAGTACATGAGGAGGAGGGCTTGGGAGGAAGTTAGGACTGGACACTCAGATGGTTTGTAGTTTCTGGATCCCAAACATACTTCTGTATTATCTTAAAAGCATACATAATTATACATACAT
>NW_008671751.1:0-2049 GCF_000695815.1 Acanthisitta chloris | reverse complement strand
TATTATTATTATAGTTTCTATTGGGGACTTTCTATGTTAAAGTGAGAAAGATTATTTGGAGGAATGATATTTACCAAATGTTCACATGGGATTTCTCAGTTGCAAACCTGTATTTTGCAATAATTATCTACTTATGCACAGTTTTTTCCTTTTATCTGTCTTAATTGACATTATATTGACCAAACTGGTTTACATCAGGAAAGCAGAAAATAAATTTTAAACTGTTCCCCAAAGTAGGGAATAACCTTTTGTGTTCTTGAGGCTTGTGAAGTTCATAATCCCATTAACTAAGATAAAATAGTTCTTCTGATATTCTTAGCTGGCAATGGAATACTAGCTAGTTTGCTACATGCAAACTGTTTTCTTCTATCCCTCTTTACAGGATTAATTATAAACTTGTACAAAAATGCTATCATTCTCCACACTTTACATGTCTGACAGTCCTTACAATGTCTGCTGCTATTTAAAATATTTTGGCCTTCAGGTATCATGCACATAAATCAGAGGTAAATGGCTGAGAGAGGTGAGAAGGCAGAAACAGTAGACAGACAATGGCAGAGGGAAAGAAGGAAGGAATTGAAAGCAAATGTGGAACACATACTCACATAATGCTTGGATATGGGAGTGAAGCAAAAACTGTTTGTGAATCAGTTGTTCAAAACACAAACATACCACAAACATACCAATAGCAGCTAATCCAAATGTTATATCTGTCTAAATAAAGTAGTTAAAAGAGAAGGTCCTATTCTGCAGAATGCAGAGACAGAATGATGTTGAGAAAAAGAAGAAGAAAACTTGTTCAGTCACTGTAAGTACTGACAATGAGCCTTTATCTTGCTGAGCCAGTCTTCATACATTTATTAATGACTAGGTTCTGTGCATTGAAGTAGGATCTAGACATAATCATACTAGATGTAGAAGCAATTTAGCATAATATTCTGTTAAAAACCCCTACAGTCAGAACTGCTGTAAAACTAAATAAACCATTTTATTTCCTATCTCTAAGCTGAGATAGGAAATTAAAACAAGCTGGCACTTTCTTAAAAGAAAAATAAATTAAAAAATAAGTCTTATATTAGTCTTTTGTATGTTCACAACTGGGGAGCTTGTTCCAAGCCCACTTGGGAATCTCCCCACTTCTTTGCAGTATAGATGCACTGCTGGAACACTGCTGATTTTTAATGAGCTCATTGGCTTTGAAGCAATCTTTTCTACTGCCATAATTTCATTCATAACATAGATCTCATGTGATAGAAAAAGTATTGAACTGAAGCCAGATAGAACACAGTGTCTGCTTACAGGCAGTGAAAAATACACACACATATACACATATACAAACATTCATAACCATGCTGTAGATACCTATAAATTGCAGTCCTGATACACAAATCATATGCAGGTTTACACTTGGTTTTCATTCACAGTCTTGTGTCTTTGAGTAAGTAATCTAAGATTTAAAAGGTGCTAGAAGTATGCAGACATCACTAATTTTTTTTGGCAGTTTATTTTTTCCAAAAAATCCCTTCAAAAACCATCCACTAACCAATCTTTCAGCTCTGGAAGAACATTAGGACATTTGAAATAATATTAAAGAAGCTCTTCTCAATGAGCCCAAGTGAAACAAGCCAATACCTTTTGAAGTTTTGCAGTATGTACTTTCAGAATCAATCCTCTAGAAATGAAGAGCTCTAAGATAGTATATATGTAGGCTACATACTGGAAAGGCAGTAATTTGCCAGAAGGAGAGACTAGGCGGACAACAGGGTCCAGTATATTTTCATCATACAGAAGGACTGAATTAAAAAGCCTAAGGGTAATTTAAAGCTGCCACCTACTTTAATCTTTGCAGCATTATTTAAAATTCTTTATATTTCTATATATGTTTAGAAAAGAAAAAAAAAAGATGCTGATCAGCTATATTCTCAGGAAGATCCATCAAGAGCAAATTTGGTAGATTTTTTTCATCAAAGCTTATCATGTCTCCATGAAAACTAAGTTTTCCTTTTACGATAATATGGAAGAATATACAACACATTTTTCTATGTATAT
>NW_008671750.1:0-340 GCF_000695815.1 Acanthisitta chloris | reverse complement strand
CGACCCCCCCAGCCTGTATGTAGCACCCACCTGGGCACCGGACTGGTTCGGATTTGGGGCCGTTTCTCATTCTTTGGAGTTTATTTTTTGGGTTTGGGGTGTTTTTTTCGTTCTTCCTGGTTGGTTGTTTCTGATCTGAAATAAACCTGGGATTTCTGAAGCACTCTGGGGGCTCCTGGTGATGTGGGGGGTGAGGAGGCAGAGGTGGTGGGTGGAGGGTCATGGGAGCACCCTTGGGTGCTGCCGAGTGTGGCTGAGTCCTCCTGGCAATGGAGGTGGCCACTGGCCAGTGGCTCGTGGCCCCACAGCACCCCAGGGGGGGCTGAAACATCCCGAAACC
>NW_008671749.1:0-1024 GCF_000695815.1 Acanthisitta chloris | reverse complement strand
AACCCAGCTGATTCTATGATTCTGTGTAGTGATTGAGGCTTAACCAAAAAAGTAGCAAATAACAAAAGAACAGCAATAACCAGCAAAGATAGAGGAAATGTAACCCCAGGAATTCATGTTGAAAATTAAGTCCATCAAACCGCAATCTCAGGTCACATTTGGAACCCATTTGTTCTTTAAAGCTGCACTTCAGAAGATGAAAAGGAAAATTTTTTACTTGCATGAGGACATTGTTATCAAACTACTATTAATGAAGAATACTGAAGTGTAAGCTTAACTATTAATGCCACTTTATGAACAGTTTATGAACATAAGACGTTCATAAACTTTTACAAACTGAAGTTCATAAGCAGCCCTAAACAGTTCTAAATATAAATTAAGTTTGCATGTGAACTGCCCTGCTGCAGTCATGAGTGGTTACTTTTACATACTTCACTGTACTGTTAAGACTTGTTTCACACTATGAGTCCCACACCTCGTAGGTTATCAGATATTTCATAGTCTCATAATATGTTAAGGGGTTGGAATGGACCTTAAAGAACATCTAGTCCCAACCCTGTGCCCTGGGCAGGGACACCTCTCCACCAGAGCAGGTTGCTCAAGGCTTTGTCCAACCTGGTTTTGAACACTACCAGGGTTGGAGCAGCCACAACCTCCCTGGGTAACCTGTTCCAGTGTCTCTTCAACCTCACATTAACAAACTTTTTCCTAGTAGCTAATCTAAATTTCCTCTCTTTCAATTTATGTGTCCTTCTGTGGGCTGAGGTCATTCCTCAGCACAGCCCCAGAGCACAGCCCCGCATTCACACATGGTTTCTCTAGGACACATTTTTAGCTGTATGCTGTGAGGAAGGTAAATAAGAAACTCTGTACTCAAAACCACACTTCACCCCCCGAAAGGCTTCAGACAGGTATGAAGAGCTAGCACGGTAACTGCACATAACAGAGCTGGTGCCCAGCAGAATAACAAAGTTCAGGGATCCCTGCAGGAACAAAAGATGGTCACGAATCGAAAGCAAACGCG
>NW_008671748.1:274-819 GCF_000695815.1 Acanthisitta chloris | reverse complement strand
CCCAATATCGACCATGGATGGTCCATAAGTGACCACAGATAGTCTCCAAACCCCCACAGATGACCACAGGTGACCCACAGATGACCACAGGTGACCCACAGGTGACCACAGGTGACCCACAGATGACCACAGGTGACCTCCAGCCCCCCCAGGCCCCTCCAGGTGACGCCCCCAGACCTTCGGGGATGGCGGCCACGGCCAAGGCCACGGCGATCTTGAAGTAGTAGATGGCGCCGCGGAACCAGGAGCCGCCGTGGACGGGGTCGTTGAAGTGGCCGATGTTGATGGCCCAGACGGCCACGCAGATCAGCGAGATGACCTTGGACAGCTGCTCCCCAAACTCGTCCAACTTCTGTTGCAGAGGAGTCTTGTCCTGCTCCGTCGCCGCCATCTCGTCGCGGATCTTCCCGATCTCCGTGTTGCCTCCCGTGGCCACCACGATGCCCACGGCTTTGCCCGCCCCGATGTTGGTGCCCTGGGGGGACACCGTGGGGAGGGACGTGAGGGACGTGGTGGGCCGAGGGGGGGGAGGTGAGGGAGGGGGG
>NW_008671748.1:0-226 GCF_000695815.1 Acanthisitta chloris | reverse complement strand
GGGGGACGTGAGGGACGTGAGGGAGGTGGAGGGACGTGAGGGACATGAGGGACGTGGGGAGGGACGTGAGGGACATGGGGAAGGACGTGAGGGACGTGGTGGGACATGGGGAGGGACGTGAGGGACGTGGTGGGACATGGGGAGGGACGTGAGGGACGTGAGGGACGTGAGGGACACAGTGGGATGTGAGGGACGCGGTGGGACGTGAGGGACGTGAGGGACGTGA
>NW_008671747.1:0-568 GCF_000695815.1 Acanthisitta chloris | reverse complement strand
ATGACCGTGCTATTAATCAGTTCTGCAAGAGTGACTCCCAGGTCCCGTGGGATTTCCACTGGCAACATGTGGTTCTTGGTCCCACAGAGAGGACAGCTCCCCTTGGCTCAGGAGCTGTGGGGGACACACTGCCTGCCTGGCTCAGGGTGCAGCAGCTGCAGTGCACCACCTGGAAGGACACATCACGACTTCCATCTCACAAGGTTCCACTGCAGCCCACAGAGTGATGTGTTGCTGTGCAAAAATATGTTCTCTCACACATTGCCAGTCTGTCACAGAAATCCCTTCCTGACTAGATCAAGCAAGCAGACAGAACCAAAGCAAGAAGAAACCCCACAAATTTCAGTACTTAACCAACTGTTAGACTAATTTTTGTTTCCATTATCTTAACTATGGTTGTTGCCTAGTAAAAATCCCTCTGTTGATTTTAACTGCTGCCTGTTAATCTCAGCAAGAGAGGGGTAAGCCTTTGTGAGGTGAGGGCTGAGCTGGTTTCAGCAACAGGTCCGGAAGAGACAATCAGAAATATCCAGTTGCTTCTCCGTCGATGCTGGAAGATAATCCCTTG
>NW_008671746.1:0-1407 GCF_000695815.1 Acanthisitta chloris | reverse complement strand
GGCAGAGGCTGGAGCCAAAACCTCTGTTCGTGGAGAGGACTAAGGGCTCGGAGATCCTGTTTGGCATCTCCCCGTGCTCCCTGGCGCTCACCCAGTCCCGCAGGGACCTGTTCAGGCTGTTCCTCAAGCAGAGCAGTGGCCCTCGGCGCCTGGTGACCAGTGAGCTTGTCCTCCAGGCCACAGCTCGTGGTGTCCCCGTGCACCATGTCCCAAGGAGAGAGCTGGATGCTCTCTGCAAAGGTCATGTCCACCAGGGAGTGTGTTTGGAGGCCTCTCCTCTCTGCTACAAGAGTCTGGAGGAAGATGAGCAGCCTGATGTGGGGGATGAAGAGAGCACAAAGCGACAGCTGATCTGGCTGGTGCTGGAGCAGATCCAGGATCCCATGAACCTGGGGGCACTGCTGCGCTCTGCCTACTTCCTGGGGGTGGACAGAGTGGTGACAAGCCAGAGGAACAGGTATGGGCTTGGGAAACTGCTCCTGCAGCTTCTCTTTCCTTCCCTGCTGTCTCCCAGGGAGGTTTCCAGCCTGCATCACTCAGCAGCTGTTGGAAGAGCTTTCTGGGCCTGGGTTCAGGTGCTGCTCTGCTGTGGGGTGTGGTGTTCCAGGCTGGTAAGGAACCTCCCTGGCTGCTTCAGGTGCTGCTCTGCTGTGGGGTGTGATGTTCCAGGCTGGTAAGGACCCTCCCTGGCTGGTTCTTGTTTTAACCCGTTTTGTGTTTCAGTTGTGCCACCTGCACAAACCTGCTGTGACCTATTGCCTGGTTTAATTTCTGAGCCCTCCTGTTTCCATAGGAGAATAGATGTGTACAGTGAGCAGGAGCTGTAGTGGACTGGGTGGAGTAGGGTTGCAGAGGCAAGAGAAGGAAATAGAGCAACAGCAATTCACCCGAATTTCCTTTTTTGCTCTCATATGACATTTTTCCTTTCTTTTTCCCCTTGCAAGTTGCCCCTTGACTCCAACAGTGAGCAAAGCCAGTGCTGGAGTGATGGAAGTCTTCGATGTCTACAGCACAGATGATCTCCAGAGCTTTTTGAAGGTAATGATCCACATTTCCCCCCCCCTTTACTTCCAAGAAAACTCAGATATTGGATGTATGGGTCAGGGAGGAGGCACAGGGAAAGGACTGAGTGATTTGCAGTGCCTGTGCTGCTCTGCACTCCTGTTTGCTGTGGGACCACCAGTGATGGGCACAGATCCTCAGCCCTTTTCCATCGGCTGGGGATGGGGATTTTTCTGGGAGCTGGTGGTGGCAGGATAGTGCTGTGGCTCTCCCCCACTCAGGTGTGAGCTGAGCAGGGTCGGATCTGCCTCTCTCCTCTCTGTGAGGACTGGAGCTGTGCAGTGGCAGCATCCCAGGGCCCAGGCACATGATGGCAGCATTGGGCAACCTTTGGAGCAGGGAATA
>NW_008671745.1:0-1342 GCF_000695815.1 Acanthisitta chloris | reverse complement strand
GTATTTACTCAACCTTTATTATTTAAAAAAATTCATAAAAAAAAGGAAGGTGAACGAACGTCTTACAAAACCCCCCCACATAAATAGGACATTCCGTCCAGCTCTGGCTATTGGCAGTTCTAGTATTTGACAACATCAGACGCGATTTCCTGGTATTAGAGAAACCCATTTCAAAATCGGTCATCACAAAGAAATACTAGAAATCCCAGTCAGCACTTGCTAGGCAGCACGGAGCACTTGTACACAACTTTTCAGACACACACCCGCGCACACACGCAGTTGGGAACAGATCCCGTAGGAAGAGAGCCTCCTTAAAAAATAGTAAACGCTTCTCCAAAAAAAAAAAAAAGGGGGGAAAAAGAGAGTTATTTACAAAACGCACATGGAAATACAGTATTGACAGAGCGTGGCTGGCAAATCAACATGATTTGAATAGAGAAAGGACTATGGCACGTCTTGCTCGAAAGCTCGCACAGCAGCCTCCTTCGAGTGTCCCCGCGGGAAGACAGCTCCTGCCATCCGCGACGCAGTGCCTTCTCCCTCCCCACCTCTCCTCCCGCCCTCCCTCTCCTCTCCACCCCTGCGCTTCTTGCCAGGTCCTTTTTACACTTGGATGACCACCGTGCTGGGGCTCTGGAGCCGGGTTTTGTACTGGTCTAGCCAGCTCCTCAGCTCCGAGATCTTGTAGCCCTCTGGTCCTCTGCCTCCCTGGTACATCACCTTCTCCTCCTGGATGATGTAGAGCCTCTCGAAGTAGGCGCCGTAGGCGGCGCTGGAAGCATTGTCCATGGTGTCCACGGCCAGGGGGCAATCGGGCGCCCCTTCCCTCATCAGCTGAGCTGCCCGCAGCCTGTCCTGGAGGCACTGGTGCTTGGGGATGTTGTAGGCTGCGTCCGAGCTGACCCAGCCGTCGGAGGGGTGTGCTTCTTCGATGTACACCAGCAGGAAGTCGGCAATGTCCACGAAGTGCGCGGCCAGGCGCTGGAAGGACCTCAGGCGGGCCATGAACGGGGGTCAGGTGCAGCTGCCGAAGTTGAGGATGAGGGGTCTCTTGCCGCGGGCGAAGTCCAGGATGCGGAGCCTCTTCTGCCCGTCCAGCTGGATCACCTCGGGGTTGGGGGCCAAGGAACCCACGTGCGCCGACTTGAAGAAGTCCAGCTTCTGCCCGTGCCACACAGCTTTCAGCGACTCCAGCGTGAACATGCGGTTGGAGTCGGACACGCAGACCGGGGGGTCGTCGGGGGGCGGCTCCTCGCTGGCGCTGGCCGCCTCCTCCGCCGTGGGCATCGTCAGCATCTTCTTCCTAATGCACAGAAAATCCAGGAGCCAGAGCATCACGGCC
>NW_008671744.1:0-3904 GCF_000695815.1 Acanthisitta chloris | reverse complement strand
CGGTGGCTGGGAACGGGTCCGGCCCCATCCCCGTCGCGAGAGGTGAATTCCCGTCGGCGCCGAGCGGGGCTGGGGTGCTGTCAGCTCCACGCTGAGCCCCACCTGTTTGGACCCCCGTGTTCTTAAAAGCAGATACAAAGGAGTAAAAAGATTTGCTAGATAATCAGAGTAAACGGAAGATGGTGGCGGAGTCTGAACAGCTCACCACTAACAACAGTTCTGAGTCTCCTGCTCTTTTGCTTTATGCAGGTGAAGCCTCTGGGAGAGTTCTGTCGAGGAGAAGGTCCCAGGGGACCGCCTGGCCGTTGGTCATGGCTGTGCCTGTTGCGGTTCTTGACTGCGACCTCCTCCTCTATGGCCGTGGGCACAGGACTTTGGATCGCTTCAAGCTGGAGGATGTCACGGATGAGTATCTAGTATCCACGTATGGCTTTCCCCGACAGTTCATTTACTACCTGGTGGATCTCCTGGGAGCCAGTCTGTCACGCCCTACGCAGCGGTCCAGGGCCATCAGCCCGGAGACTCAGATACTTGCTGCCTTGGGTTTCTACACCTCTGGCTCCTTCCAGACTCGCATGGGGGATGCTATTGGCATCAGTCAAGCCTCCATGAGCCGCTGTGTTGCCAACGTAACTGAGGCATTGGTGGAAAGAGCCTCACAGTTTATTCACTTTCCTGAGGGTGAAGCTGCTGTACAGAGCCTGAAGGATGACTTTTATGGGCTGGCAGGCATGCCGGGGGTGCTGGGGGTGGTTGACTGCACCCATGTGGCAATCAAAGCGCCAAATGCTGAAGACCTGTCCTACGTGAACAGAAAGGGTCTCCATTCCCTGAACTGCCTGATGGTGTGTGATGCCAGAGGAGTCCTCCTGAGTGCAGAAACCCACTGGCCAGGCAGCCTGCCCGACTGCACGGTGTTAGACCAGGCAGCCCTCACAAGGCAGTTTGAAACTGAGCTACATAAAGATGGCTGGCTACTTGGTAAGCCCATTTTTCATCCTTGTTTTCACTGGAAAAACTATTATCTATGGTCTCCTTATGGAGCCTAGAGCCTCTGGGTACAGGTGATATGTTTACTTTTGTTTGCTTTCCAGCAAATTGCTTTGAGATTTGTGGTTTGGTTTGGATAATCCTTATCTTAGAAGTTTAGAATAGTAAGTTCCAATCTATGTTTTATACACTGTGGTTATTGTATGTATTGTTTTCAGTATCCTACATCTTTCTAAGCTGAATTGCACAATTTGTAGTTCTAGGTAGTGTCTCAGTCCAGCTGTCTTTCACTGTTTTATGCAGTAATGAATTCTCTTAAAACTCTTCCATGTTCTTTGAGGATTTCCCTGGGTATAATTGAATGCCTTTACTTTGTAGTTTGTCACATTTGTAAACCTGAGTTACTGTTGTCCTTTCCTGTCTTCTGTTTTAGCCAAAGAAATAAGTTATTCTGTATCTGCTGTACTGGAAAACCAAGGGTGAGGAGCTGAAATTTGTGGTTAACTGCAGGTGTGTAACCTGTCCTCCTCCTTTTCACTGCTAACAGGTGACAGCTCCTTCTTACTGCGGACATGGTTGATGACCCCTCTGCACATCCCTGAGACCCCTGCAGAGTACAGGTACAACATGGCACACTCTGCCACTCACAATGTCATTGAGAGGACGCTCAGAACCATCTGGTCGCGTTTCCGCTGCCTGGATGGGTCCAAAGGCACCCTGCAGTATTCTCCAGAGAAATCCAGCCACATCATTCTGGCCTGCTGTGTGCTTCACAACATCTCCCTGCAACATGGGCTGGATGTGTGGTCTTCACCAGCCACAGGACACATGGAACAGCCAGAAGAAGAGTATGAGCAAATGGAATCAGCGGACTCGGAAGCCTGTCGTATTCGTCAGGAACTTTTACTTACTCATTTTAGCTGATGATGTGACAGAGCTTCTAATGGCTCATCTGAGAAGTTATACAGAGCAAATATGTCCCTTCCCTTAAGTCTGTAAACACTAAGCAGATGTGAGAACAAGAGAAATTTTACTCTCTTAATTTCAGGTGAATTTCTTCTCTCAGTCGCTCCAGAGTGCAATATAATGGTTAATTTTTTACTGTTATGATGCTTAGAGGCTTAGAGAACAATGACTAATGTGACATCAGTGGAGAAATTTGGGAAATTGTCTCTGATAATGCTGAAAAATCTGTAAACCTTGCACTTTTTTACAAAGCAACAATTCTATGCCACTGTGTAACCTGAAACACTTATGATTGATCATTAAACAGAATTTAACACAAAGTAAAATTCTATGTGAGCTCCTGTCTACCATGAATTCATGAGCAGCGAAGCAGACATTTATCTTTTTGTTTGTAGGTATAAATTCTTGCTAAATACCATTTTCCTGTTGAGCTCATTGCAAACCTCAGTGATTTCTCTCAGAGCTGACAGCTGTGTGCTGGGAGGGGTCTGGCTGTTTGCTGGGTACACACTAGTGCTTACATGTGTCTAGAAGGTCAAGAAGGGTTGAACATTTCTTGTTTCCCAAACAGACTCCAGAAGATGTTGAGCTATGGCTGACTCTGTCAGGTACTTAATAGATGTCAGGAAATAGGCTGGTGAACGTAAGTCTGGTTTTCACTACATGTGCCTGCTGCAACAGGAAACTACTCATCTTGGTGGCTGCTGTAAGAAAAATGTCAAGGACTGACCAGGTCACAAAAATGGAACTGATTGCAAAAGTTCTCCATTTAGATCAGAGCTGAGGTACGGAACTGCTCCAGCACTGCTGGCCATCTGCCTCTTTGATGGAACCAGATGACTGATGCACACAGTTGCTGCTGGCACAGGACTGGGCAGTTTCCTGGCAATGCTCTCTTTCTAAAGGACACAAGTGTTTCCGAGGATCTGATGACAGCAGTCTGAGAAAATTGTGTTTCTTAGATTTAATTGTTTACTGGGCAGTAAATGAAACACAAATGGTAGGGAATGCAGAATGCTATAAAATTGTAGCTCCTTATAGTAGGAGTGCAACAACCAGGCATAGCAGATCCATCCTTGGAGAGGAAATGAGACTGGATCATGCCCCATGTTTGAAGAGTAAGAGAGGATGGGACATGTTTTGAAGTGCAGGCTGGAGATGCAGGGTAGCTACAGCCTGCCAGGTTTGCAATGGCAGTAAGCATTTCCCACAGAAAACCAAGCAT
Source organism: Acanthisitta chloris (assembly GCF_000695815.1). Lineage (NCBI taxonomy): Eukaryota > Metazoa > Chordata > Aves > Passeriformes > Acanthisittidae > Acanthisitta > Acanthisitta chloris. Next base: position 723 of record NW_008671744.1, on the reverse strand, counting down.
GCTGCACGATGTGCAAGATGTTTTCAGAAGCCTTGATGAGAACTATTAAATGTTAAGCACAATGATCTGAGATGTAATTTTTTCTTTACATGTCTTCTCATGAGGTGTCATGTAAGCACTACATGTCCTGCATTCTTTTCTAAAAAAAAACAAAAACATTTTTAAGGCAAGAGTTGCTGCTGCATGTGGTGACTGGTGGCTCATAATTGCACCTGATGGTCTCTGCTAAAAATAGTGATCACTAGACCAGAACACCAGCAGAGGCTGAATGAGCTGTGTGGATGACGTTGATGGCAAGTGAGACCTGAACATGTGTGGGTACAAACACTGTCACACAAAAACAAGCTGGAGTTTCTCAGTTTACACTATGAATAGCTCTGCCCAGTGTGTGCTGAGGCCACAGCAAACTCAAAGTGGAGGCACTTCCTGAAACACATTTGCTGACCAGCTTTGTCTTCTTTCGACCACTGTTGCCTTCAGTAGAGTTTAATTTCAAAACTGGTTTCATTGCTTGTCAGCCTGGGCAAGAGCTGCATCAGGTCACACGAGATGAAAGCAATCCACTGAACACTACTGTTGTTCCTTGGGTCAGATGTCAGTACCTTTCTGTTTGCTTGGGAACTGTAGGGAGCAGTTTGCCCCACGTACTGCTGAGCAGCTTCCTTCAAAACAATCTAGATTTTTATATCTTCCCTTGGGTCTAGGCATGAAAAGAATACTAAA
>NW_008671743.1:0-2339 GCF_000695815.1 Acanthisitta chloris | reverse complement strand
GCTCCCGCGGGCGGGAGGTTGGGAGAGAGCCTGTGTGCTCCTGGTGTGACAAGAAACGAGGATTCGAGGGGTTTCTACCAGTCCCGCTGCAAAGATTTGAAAGATGTCTCGTTTATAAATGATAACAGCCCTCAGTGGGAAAACCTGGCTGGGTTAAGCGTTAGGAAAACCGAACATGCAGGGAATGTGCTGGGAGTATGCGGTATCTGTTAAACAGTTTGTGTAGGGGATAAGATGGGTAAACCTGCACGAAAGACTCAGCTGTTTTTTGGTGCACTATGAATTTTTACTATAGCACCCTGAAAATTGATTGTGGTACTTTCAGAAATCACTGGTTTCAATAGATTTGTAGCTTGCTTAATCCTGCTTTATAAGGGGTATGCTGAGGGAAACTACAGTGTATCGGTGCTACCTTTCCAGCAGGCTCAGGACGAAATACAAGCTTACATCAGAGTCAAAAGAAATCCATATGGCCTGGGCTTACTTAGTTGGGAGCACATTCTCACCTTTTCAGCACTTTTTTCCCCTTTTTCTGATTCAGTCCTGAATTCCTGAAATTGTCCACCTGGTTAATAAAATTCAGTAGGACTTGAGAATATAAACTTTGCAAAAGTTTTTTGGGTTCTTTTTACAGAAAAAAAAAAATACAGATGCTACAGATATAGATAAATTATCTAGCGAAATGGGGCTCCAAATACCTGGTGCTAGGCTCTCTGCACTGTGTAAATAACAGGTGTAATCCATGTAGCCACTTGAACCTTAGGTAAGTCTCTACCCTGTTCTCTTTCACAGCAGTGGGCACTGTCTCACCCTACCAACCTTCTCTGCCATACTGGTGATTATTTATTTACTTGGACTTTTCACTGAACTCTTACCTGATTTGTGCTCTGCTTTGGGTTCAGGGGTGGTTTTGGCCTTTTTTGAAAGGGTGTTTCAGTGTTTGTATATGTTGAAGTTAAGCTGCAGTTTCATCAGTGCAGAGGAAACCTCACATCTTTCAGACTAAGGCAAAATCCCCAAACAAAAGTGGCAAGTTGTTCTGTTATGCTGTAAAGCTGTAAATAGGCAGAGAAATAGACCTGGGAAACATAGTTCTGCCCTAGCACTACTCTTACTACTTGGCAATACAAAAGTAGTAAAGTTGGTCCTAACAGAAGTTTCAAGCACTCTCCTAAAAAGAATTCTTACCTGCACTCGTATCTGTAGAGTTTTTAAGTTAGACAACTACTCGATTGTGTTTCTAGAAAACACAGTTTAGAGTAAGGATTCCTCATGTGAATTCTTGTCTGTCCTTCCCATCCTGTAATTTTTTTCCATTTATCCAATGAAGAGCTTTTCTTGAGAGAATCATGTAACTGTGACAGTGACGGTATTTTGCTGTCACTATTGCACACCATGAGCAGCATGGCTGGCCAAAAATGAGTAGAAAAGTCAGATTAGAAAGTCAGTACTTACTGTATGTTGTGCATAGAGAGAAATATTACAATGCATTTTAGTTCTTAGGACAACTTCAGTTCTCTGTTACCCCAGGTCTCACCAGCTGCTACCTGGGCCCCTCTCTCTGTGGCAGTCCTTAGCAGCTAGCATGGCTTAGATGTGCCTGCCCTGCTTCACATCCCATCTGCCCACCTTTCTTGTGTGCAGGAGGTGACTTGTCCAGGCTTTAGCTGCATCTGCCACTGCTGTTGGATTTTTTTTCCCTCTACTGTAAATAAAAACTTGTGGGTTGGGTTTTTTTTAGTGTCAAAAAGGCTTTGTGTGCCTTACAGTCTGTTATATATTAACAGAAGCTATGTTGTGGTGAGTGAGGTTGGGCTTAAGTGCCCAATACAAAAATGCTGACTGTCAGATGTTTGCATCTCAATAAGGTTGTCTGTGCTGGAGAGCTTTCAGGGATAAAGTCCCAAATAGTTTAAGTATCACGCTGCATGTTTTCCTCTGCCACAAGGGAGAGCAGCTTAATAGCTTGCAAACATTTCTAGAACAACACTCTTTTAGTTTTCTTACTCAAAAAAAAAAATCTTCAGGATGCTCTTAAAGCCTAGAAATACAATTCATTTTATTAGCTATGTTTTAAACTGGCATAATGACAAAAGTCCTTAAGCCTTAAGTTACTGGGTTTTATATCTTCAATAATATGGAATGAGATTTTCCCCTAAAGGAAGAATTGCCACCAGGATTGGATAGGATGAGCTTGATCTCTTTTGCCATGCAAAAAATACTTCATTTTTTCAATATAGACTAAACCCCATAATTTATTCTTAAAATCTCAAGGAAATGAAGTGCCTTTTGGAGTTGGGCACTTCAAAGCTGCTTCATAGAATCAACCAGGTTGGAAA